>NW_026731948.1:0-82500 GCF_028476545.2 Physella acuta | reverse complement strand
TAAGCTCCTTGTATTTCAGTATATATTAAAATTTTTGTCACAACAACTTTCTGAAATATCTACTGGTCAGAATTTTACTAGGTCTAAAAATCGTACCCTGTTTAGTATTCAGAGGTTTCAAAATTTGCATATTATTTACCTCAAACTTTTTATCTATGAAAGCCATCAAAATTCCCTCGTGAGGTTTATTTTTGCACGAAGAACAATAATTATTACTGAAAATATGGTGGACATTGTTTAATAAATAAAAAAGAAGATATTTTTTAGTGTTGAAAAACTGTAAACTGAAAAAAAATGCAAAAAGTAACGAAAGTAGGTCACGAAAATACCATATCTGTGTTTATTGTAAAGGCGATTGTAAGCTTTGGGTGTTTCCGAGATGAAGGAAAATACCATTGTGAATACATAAGAAATCCAGCTTTCTTATTATGCCAAAAACAATATGATGACAGATATTAAACTTTTCGTAAAGAGCTTGTAAGATTGAGAAAACAATGATTATTTTTTAAGTAATTGGGTCTTAAAAATAGCGTTTTAAGTTATATAATACAAAAATGGACAAAGTATCTAAAAGTGCAAGAAACCCATTATGACCAAAAACCAGGAATTTGGTGATTTTTTTAAAACCAGGTTTTATTTAACTTGCTTCCTCTGTCTGCCGGATCGAAACGCCCGAGCGGAAATTCGGACACTTTTAACAGACAGATACAATTCAAAGTTGGCACGTGTTCACGACGTGAAGATAATGCAATCTAACATTAAATTTAACTTAATTGGATGCCTAATTAATGTTTTATGAATTAATTAAAATTGTGTCCAAAGTAGTAGCCTGTCTTACACAACTATTCCCCTCTATTACACATGCGTTATCATGTTCTTTTGGTGCGCAGTGTTTTTTTGTCATGCAACTCTATTGTAAATACAAAAATTAAAGTACTGAAAAACAATTCATAAAAAAACGTTTTAATAACAAGGTTTTATGTAATAATGCATTAAAAAATATTAGTAAAGGTATCCAATAGATACTAAAGTGACCTACGCTTTTCTTTATAGTTATTTAAATAGTAGTGTATAATTTATTTTCTAATTTTGTGTGCATTATCACATAAAAGCTTGTGATGAAAACGTTTTTTTTATGAATTTATTAAATGAGTAATCCCCTTAACGACGATAAAGGGGAGATTATTCTCGTCGTCACGTGAATCATTAAGGGAAACATTAACGTCATTTAGTAGAGGGATGTGTGTGTGTGTGTTTGTAAAGGGGTGGGTTTAATTTTTGGATTTTTGGTATAATTATGCACAACAGAATGATCAGAATAAATATGTAGTGTTTCTTTTTCAAACTTAAATATATACTTGCCATTACAATTTGATTTTGTCTAAACTACTAAATAACAAATAGGCTTCGTGTGTTGTTAGCTGAAGAGTTATTTTCTCATAAAATCTTATCCAAACGTTTTTATATCCCAATAGTTTACCCTTAAATTGGAAAGCGTTTTTAGTTTAATGTCGTACTCTTTTTTTCAAATGAGCGTTTATTAATTTAATTTTTTATGTATGTTCAACAATGTTTATTGAAGTATTCCTTAGACAATCTAAATTTTAGTTTTTTTTAGATGTAGATAAAATATTTCATTAACCGCCTAGAAAAGCATGTGAGTTTTTCTCTTGGTTGACATAAATATATGCTCACCGTCATAACATTTGGGATGTCTTGCAGAATCAGCACCCATCTAAGCCGCACTTATATTATTTTACTCACTCACCCGTACAGGTCCTCGCACGTGCTTCATCGTCTGCAGCCTAAACCTCAGCATAGACAGGAACACGCAGGCTTCAAAGAACGAGATCAAGAATCCCAGGTAGTTGATGAGAGAGCCAACGTCTGATGGAGCCAGGTAGATCAGAGCCAGGGCTGACTGAGTGAGGTCCAGGTCAAAATCTACTCAGTTACTTTTCAATGTTATCACATACGAATATTATAGGTAGATCTACACATATAAATACTTGGTTAATTTTCACAATTATTCCATTAGATTATCATGGGTGCAAATATCAGTTTCAAGGTATGCTAATGCCCTGGGTGGTAACTGAGGTCTACATGTGGGTTACCAGAGCGGCTGTTGTGAAATTTATGGTTGGATGCGAGGAAGCAGAAATATTTATATTAAACAAAAATATATAAATACATGGAGATTAAAAAACTATCCTTTCTATTTAGACGTATTAAAAGTATATATGAGTAAATAGCCACCCCCGTAGAATTATCACAATACAATCTTACATAACATAAAGATAATGTGCGTGAGACACATTTTTAAAATAATCACCTCCAGCTAGATTTATAAATTGAGAAAATATATTTTGAATGCTCGAAAATGTCAAATACTACAAATAGAAAATCGTATGCGTTTAAACCACTTAAAAACATATACTAGACTATAGAAATAAAATTACTCTACGTAGGAGAATACCTTTATCCACACACATCTATTTCAATAAGATAAGAAAAAACAAGCTTCTTTAACAAGGGATGAGGGCTACTGATGTTGGCATTTCAATATCATGAACATAGTCTCTTGTTTTTAAAAGTATACGAGTATTAGAGAATGGTGGAGTGATCTGCACACATAAGGTAAACTTTAGACGAGCGTAGAGTCTAGTTTCCTTACCGTCAGCGTCATGGCCGAGAGTGGCGTCAGCTGATGGATCTGGATGTAGCTGAAAAATTCTGGGAAGTTTTTGTCCCGGGCAGCGGTGTAAATCAACCTGGAGAAATATACAACTTTGCTTGCTGACTAAAGTTAATCAAAAGATAAGATTTGTGTGAATACCAGGAGTTATTTTACAATTAATCTTTTATTGAAATCAGAGAATGAATCTTTCCAAAATAAGAATGTTTTCTAAATTAAAATAAAGCAAAAATAGTTAATGGCAAAGAATCGATCAAAATTACGCACTAAATATTAGCAAAAACATATTTATCAATACAAATAACAATAAATTAAGAGCGTGATGTTTTATTTCAGACGGATCAGATTAAAAGGTTATTAAAAACACTAACCAGATAAAAAGACAAAAACAATCACTATGTTTAAATACAAAGACAAAATGAATCAGACATGTAAGGATGAATTGACTAGAAGATGTAACCTGTTGCTGCTAAGGATGCCGTTGTTTGCAGACCCTAAAGTTGCCACCAACACCGCAAGGGGAATAATCATGGCAGCAGGACCGAGAACTCTATCCCCGAATACCTATAACAGCAACATTCTTTTATTGAAGGACACAATGAAAATAAACTTAGCTACATAAAATATCGGTAACAGTTAAAAATAACTTAACTATAAATAGCATGAAGGTACCACAGCGACTGCCTGGGCATTTAACATTTCATCTTTGGTCATGACGGCCAGATAGGAGACGTTGGTCAGTGTGTAGACCACGATGACCACAAGGATGCCCAATATGGCGGCCCGGGGGATGTTCCTGGAAGAAATGGGAGAAACGGTTAAATGAGTTCTTATTTAGATAACTTGTTAATGGTTAATTAAACGTGAACATTTGCCTGGTTGTGGTAACAACATAAAGATGAGAATAGTGTATTGAGTTTTAGGTCTATCATTATAGACTTCTGGGTCGTAAGTTAGTATATCAATTAGGGTCATAAGTACGGTAAAGGAATGAGCAGGATTTTGTTTAAAGCAAGGTTTTTGGCTATTCTGAGTCGGGAGAGTGATTCGTGAGGCGTTCATGTAGATGGCGGTTATAATCAGAACCTAGTAACAGTCTAGTAACAGAGTAATTACAAGAACAGAAAACTTTGTCAATTTATTGGGACCTGTGTCGACTAAATGTTTAATGTTAGAATGACTGCCTTTAGTGTCTGATATTCTCGCATTACAGTAAACCAAGTGATTCCAACCTCACACTGTCGCAACAATGAATAGGGTTATAGTAGACTTTAACAACAAAAACATATTTATTTGACATCTCGACCTGTCAACGCTTGTCTTAGTTGATGTTAGCTAAAGTTTAACTGACGTGACCAGGGAAGCTCTATAGTAAGTGTGTGATGTTCGTTACCTGGACGGGTTCTTAACCTCCTCCACCAGCATGTTCAGATTTTCTCTGTTAGACAAAACATCAACTTAAAAACAACCTTTCAAAGCAATGCTGAAAGTACAGAAGATATCTTATTCAAATTTTAATAAAATTTTCACGTTTTCAGAGCCAACGCTCTCCCATATTTTAACACACCCTAAAGATATGCAAATGTCATGAACGTCTCCCAAAATATTATAGACATTGTACGAAAACTACCAAAAAAAAATCTTAAAAAAGACACACCCTCCACTAGTTGCCCATAGAGCACTGTACAGTGCCATAGCCAAAGACGTGGGTTCATTGGAGGTTCCAGAGAATCCTGTGTCCAGCTCACTCGTGGTGCCTGTTGGGTCAATGAAATCAGGGTTAACCGAGGGTCTCACAGAGAGGGTTGTGGATAATAAGCAGTTAGTTTAACATGTTAAGAAGGAACATTAGCAAGGACAAAGACATATATACCTCTTCAGGAATCTAGACACTCGACCAGCTACATCCACAAACATAGACACTAGCATCATGGAAATCATTGTAACATATACCGTATTATAACATTTAGTATTTTGTTTTTCAAATGACTAAAAATGTTTTAGGTGATAAATACTTTTAAAACAAGCCAAGTTCTGCTTTTAGCCTTGCAATTTAACTCCTAATCACCTCTCTCATTCTCTCTCTCATTCTCTCTCTCTCTCTCTCTCTCTCTCTCTCTCTCTCTCTCTCTCTATATATATATATATATATATATATATATATATATATATATATATATATATATATATATATAATATCTAGGTGTATGTGTGATAGAGCGTGTTTTTAAATCTCCTACCTACCGGATCTGGAAAAGAACGCCTCTGTGAAAACTTTAAGTAAACAAACAAACGAGGACATAGTACAGACACCTCGCCCTACCTTGACACAGATGGACATAGTACAGACACTTGGACACCTGGCCCTAGATTGACACAGATGGTCATAGTACGGACACCTGGACACCTGGCCCTACCTTGACACAGATGGCCATAGTACGGACACCTGGCCCTACCTTGACACAGATGGCCATAGTACGGACACCTGGCCCTAGATTGACACAGATGGTCATAGTACGGACACCTGGACACCTGGCCCTACCTTGACACATGACCACGACGCCACCAACAATGATGATCAGAAGTGTCGCCACTTTACACACCGTCGTCAGCACAGTCACGTGGGATGCTAACTTCGTACTGTAGCCGTTGACCGCTATCAGCATTACTATGGAAACAGGTTCAGTATTTTGTTGATGTCGTTTTAAGTTGAAACACATACATATTTTAGTTTATCAGATGTAATACGTGCACTAGATAATTTATCGAAGAATAATAGAAAGCGAAAAGACTAAAACATGAATTCCATATCCAATCCATAAAAGGGTTGAATTTTTTATCTTTACTCAATTATTGCTCTCGATACTTATCATTAACACACACCTCCTGTTTAGTAATTTATCATAGAAAAGATTTGGTTGCAGTTTATTATCATTTGAATGAAATCATTTTGTTTTAGTCAATATTTTAAGATAGATTTAACCAATGTGCAGTGGAACATTTTTTTTTAAGCATCTTCCATTTTTTTCTTCCTGAAAGATATTATATTGAATTAGAAAATACAGATATTTTGTAGCTGTGAGGTATTTATCTATACTATTATTACCATGTTTTTGATTGTCACAGACTGTATTATTGGGTATTCTTATTATATTGTGTCTTACACGATGTTGCATGAATGTAGAGTACCTGGCCAACGGAAGGTCTGTCTAAGCGACTCGTCATGGTTTTTTTTATGCTTTTGCGAGATCGCTCATGGACGTAAGGGGAGAGAAAGTTGTGTATAAAAGGGGGAGCGCAAGGTGAACGAGAATGCCTGCCTGTGACTGTGTAGTAAGATGTCACCACGTCAATTTGTTTCTAGACTGTAATATGATAGTCGTCTTTTCTACTATGGATTATTGTAAATAAAATTTAAAGTTAAAAAGCACTGTTGATCGTGTTCCTGAAAGAAAGAACCCACAATAACGACCGTATTGTCATTTCAACAAAGTACGAGTTGTTACAAGTATGAAAATTTCCTCGTGGAGTATAAAAGTCATAACACCCTACGATATCAAAGGCTCAAAATAAATCCATTTATTGCTGTTGTTTTCAGACTGACCTAAAGCGACGGCAGCGATGAGTTTCTCCAGGTACTCAGGTGAGTCACAGGTGGGGAACAGGGTGACCAGGTACTTGGAGAAGGTGAGCAACATGACGACCAGTGAGGCGGGGGTCACGACACATATAATCTGTAGAAGAAATACGACAAGGTCTGATCAAGATTTAGACCATTGAATATGCAGCGTAATAGCACTATAAAAATGAATCATTAAGTAAAATAATTGTATGTTTAAGGTAGAAAAAAAGATGAATTTGAATGATAATCACATTTAAAGCGTAGACAAAGGCCAGAGGGTTTCCCAAGCCCATACGAAGATATGTGTATCCTCCGCCAGATTTGCCGATGGTAGAGCCGAGTTCAGCGTAACACAGTGCACCTGGACAAATCAGCAAATGATGCACAGAAAATTAAAATAAAGCAATATAGAAATATTCTCTTGGAGAACGATATACGAAATAGCCTGTAGATTCTATTATAATGATCGCAATTTTTATAGTTCAGTTTTTTGAGAATATAATCGTAAATTACATGAATGGGGGAGATAACTTACTGCCAAGGGCGATGACTCCAGCCACCACCCAGACTAACAAACACAGACCCACAGAGCCTGACGCTGCCAGCACGCCTTTAGGTGAGATAAAGATACCAGAACCTGGGTGTAGAAGAGTTGAGACATTACAAAATTTACGACTTAAGATAGTGGGTCAAAACCCAACCAGGTTTGTCCTCGATTTATATCGTCATATTGTTTTTACACGACCTAGCATAGTTATGCCTTAGAAGCGTTAAGGATGGTAGTATTACAATAAGTTTTACTATCATTATGGATGGTAGTATTATATTATGTTGTATTAATTTTATAAATGGTAGTATTATCATGTGTTGTACTAGCTTGTGGGCCCGTTCAGTGCCGGGTGATAAAAAAGCTATAAGATTCCGTCCGATGTGATTTTTTTCCAGGGCTAGAACAACTTTAAATTAAAAAAAAAATCCTAATATATAATAGCCCATGTGCGCACTTCTCTCTCTCTCCCTCTCTCTCTCTCTCTCTCTCTCTCTCTCTCTCTCTCTCTCTGTCTGTCCGCAAAATATTTTCGCCGGATATCACGTCAGAATCGGCAGCGATATATCTTTATACGGACTTTTGTTGAAAATAATATGTTAGATGTTTTAAATGTATAACCACAATTTTATTTAAAGAAGAAAAATAAAAAATAAATGCGTATTCGAATGTAGAGAAACAGTTTTAATTATGCAACAGGAAAAGCATTTATAGTTGTGAAAAAGAATGCATTAAACAGTGACGTCACTAATGTTTATACATTAACTAATTACGTCATCTGCCGTGTTTTGAATAAAAAGAAATGAACTATTTCATTCAAATTTGATTTAGATCTACATACGCTATAAAATTTATACAATACAATTTTGCTCGGGCTAAACTTAAAAAAATTCTATTAGGATTTTAGATCTAGATATTCTAGATCTAGATATTCTAGATCATCTAGATCTAGATATTCTAGATGATCTAGATCTACGGAAAAACTAGACTTACACAGATGTAGACCCTACCTAGATCTAGAATCTATTCAAATAATACATTTCTATACTAAAGTATTTCAGGCCTTAATTAATTTATTGAAATCTTTGTTTATCTATGCAATTTGCTAATCTCTATAATATATAAAGCAAAGTTGTCGGGTGCCCGATATGGAACTTCCCGGCGCCTCAGGCGCTTCAAATTTGGCAGGATCTTTCCTTGGAGCGACAGAACACAGGGGCCGGTTGGCCGAAAAGTCTACGATGAGGGGGTCAAAACTGACCTCGACTGACCGGCGCCTGATATGAGCTATAAATGTCCACGTAGGAACCTCTTCATAACTCCTGAGGTCGTAGACCGACCCTCGGGCGAATTAATTAAGCATTCAAATTCTCAATGTTTTCGAAAGCCTAAGCGAAGCTGGGCAGCATGCCTAGTCAATGTATAAAAGCCGTTGATTTGGTGACATTTGAAAATTAGAGCTTTAAATGTTTAACAAGTCGATTATTCATTCTCCCCCCCCCCCCTCTCCACTTCAGTTGTGAAACATCCTTACAAGTATCTAGGTGTCCACACACTGATAAATATTTTTAAGCGATACACAGTACACCAATTTATAATATTTATATTTACGTAATTATGTCGATACTTTAACGTGTATCAGTTCTATGAAATAGGGGTATTTTTAAAATATTTTATTAACGTCTTTTAATTTTAGTTGATATTGTAAATATTTTTTTTATATACTATATTATATTCACAATGTCTACTTGTACATTAATAAAGTGAAGCATATATTAACTGGTTGTAGTCTAGACCCATATATTGTGTCTGTTACCTGTCATTAACCAGCAGTTTAAAAAATATGATCAGATCTGATCACGTGACCTACCGATGATGGAGCCCACCACGATGGACGAAGCGACCACCAGACCCATCTGTCGTTTCAGTTCCACCTTCTCTACCCCCACCTCAGTGCTTGACTTCCTCCTCTAAAAATATTAAGTAAAATGACTAAACTGATAATTGTTATTTGGAAAAAAAATTATTTAAAAAAAAAATCTTTAAAAAAAATGACTGAAATTTATTTGACCAGTATAGATCGAAAGTTTACTAGAGTTGAATGATTCTCACATTTATTTTTTCACAAACTCTCCTGTAGTTTTGTTATGAACTTTGAAATATTGTATAATCTAGTAAAAAATAATATTTTACGTTATTATTAGCCTAAATTATCATACGATTTCATTGTAAGCTTTAAAAACGTTTTATTCTTTCTTAACTGTAATATTTTCAGATGCTCTTAACACTAAGTGCTATAGTTTCGTTAAGTTCCATTAGTAATCAGGTTTAGGTAAATTGGTTTTATTAATTTAATTTCATTTTTTTTTCTTAAGGTTTTATCTAAATCTTCACTCCAAAAAAATATAATTTAACCACAAACAAATGAATATATACCGTAAACAATCTACTTCTATACCAGCTTTAAAATTAAACAGACTTACATGTTTCGTGTCCATTGTGTGTTGTGTTTAGTGCAGTAGTGTTGTAATAATGTGTTCAACACATATGTTGTGCTGTACTACACACATCTGTAGTGCTGTACTACACACATCTATTGTGCTGTGTGTCAGATGTGTAACACAACAGCTGTGTGAAACACAGCAGCTTATCTCTGCCTGATGGGGGACAAGGTTATTTGGATAGGGTTTGAAGTAGCAGACGACACCATTGACACAATAATTTTAGCGGGAGAATGTTTTTCTCCAGCTGTCAAAGTTAAGAGTGTTTCCGGTGAAGACGAAGTGATAAGTTGCTCTTAATGTAGGTTAAGTTCACAAAATATTGCCAAGGCAAAAAGTAGAGTATTTTAAAAGAATGAAGAGTGTTATGATTTGAGAATGTTTGTGTAGTGGTACATTTTTACGTCGTGCGTTGACCTGGTAGGTGTGTGATGACGGTTTATGGTAGAATGCTTAAAACGGGTACCCAAGTTCGTCTTGACGTCTGGGTGTGAAACTATGTCCCAGAACTGACGATCTATCAAGTAGGAATTACAATTCTCGTATAGATCTTTAAGCAGTTAAGTTAAGTCTTGGCAAGCGTTTTAAAAATTGACGCAAAATTAGATACTTGTTTTCTAGCTTCCATTTCAAAAGAGAAATTCCGTTTACGTTGTTAAGTGTCAGATAAAATGTCCAATAGCCTTCGTCCAATATCTTACAATATTTAATTTCTGACGTTTAAGTGACAATTCTCAGAAACTATTCCCATATAATTATATGTTGTTTAATTATAATCTAAACCTACGAAGAGAGTGTGGTCGAATGGTAGAGCTTACTACTGCTTGCCCAAAAGTCCCGAGTTCGAATCCCAGAGTCAAGCCTGTAGAACTCCCCTGAGTCAACTTAGTTGTGATGTGTGCCTTACTAAAGTTAGGCAAACAAAGGCGTCTATCCCGTTGTATGCCGAGGCAATTGAAACATATTAACTCTATTTCATCTGTGTTTTGAGCACGAATGGGGATGAAAGATGAAACAAACGAAGTCCAAAATTAATAATCCGTAAGTAGCAAGCAGTAGACGACACAAGTGGGTAAAAAATAATTTATTCAATGTACTTTGCTGGTGGACAAACACAAAACAACAGCTGACCGTATCTGGCAAGTTGATCTGGAATAGAGGACATTTGCAAATATTAGTAACCATGGCAACGTTATTTTTAAAAAATTAAAAATGTGTTGCTGTTTAAGGGAAATACACTTTTAGATAAATCTTTTGTCTGAGGTATTTTAAAAAGGTATTTTTTTCTGAAATATGTTTGTGAAATATTATGTCGTTTTACAATTAACAACCATACAGAGACGCACATGACATACCGTAAAACGGAAAAGATAAACGTAAATGTATGAATGGTATGTAGAGGGCCGCCCCCACGCCCAGCCCGCCCGCCGCCACATAGACGTACTCCAGCTTGGGGTTGATGGCCAGTGGCGAGATGAACAGGTACAGGTTGGTCAGTAGCATTAGGATAGGGATGACCAGTGGTACCTGGTGACATAAGGATAGGGATGACAAGTGGCACCTGGTGACATAAGGATAGGGATGAGCAGTGGTACCTAATGATATAAGGATAGGGATGACATTAGGATAGGGATGACCAGTGGTACCTGGTGACATAAGGATAGGGATGACATTAGGATAGGGATGACCAGTGGTACCTGGTGACATAAGGATAGGGATGACATTAGGATAGGGATGACCAGTTGTACCTGGTGACATAAGGATAGGGATGATCAATGGTTCCTGGTGACATAAGGATAGGGATGACATAAGGATAGGGATGGTCAGTGGTACCTGGTGACATAAGGATAGGGATGACATAAGGATAGGGATGACCAGTGGTACCTGGTGACATAAGGATAAGCATGACCAGTGGTACCTGGCGACATAAGGATAGGGATGACATAAGGATAGGGATGACATTAGGATAGGGATGACCAGTTGTACCTGGTGACATAAGGATAGGGATGATCAATGGTTCCCAGCGACCACAGACTACAGATCGGGGTTATAGCAGGTAGTTTTAGACTGTGGTACCGTTTTCCTTAATAACAACGGAATGCAAAACAAAATACTAAAAAAAAACCCAATATAATATCAACATTCTATTTTAGTTTCGTTAATTCGTAATACTGAAAAAAGAGAAAATAAAACTTAAATCAAACAACTTTATAATATTAATCTTTTAAATGCACATTTAAAAAGCTGCTTTCTTTAGTAAAATTATGTTAAAATCTCTTACACATTTTGCCACAGATAATAAATATAATGAAAGCTATCACTAGTAACCCTTAGTATAGAATACATTTTTCCCACATTAACTCCAACATAAAAAATAGCCCACAGTTTAAGAAATTTACCATTTAATTTTTTTTAAACATGACAAACTTAATATTTATAACTTGCGTTAAAGCGTTAACATAAATAATATTTTGAACTGTCACATCTGTTGCGAGACATGCAAATGTCAGCGCCTCTGTCATCTACAAAAGTTTCTATCCCTCCAACTCACCCGTACAGTCCCCCGCACATTCTTCATCGTGTGCAGCCTGAACCTCAGCATGGCCAGATACACGCAGGCATTGAAGAACGAAACTAAGAACCCCAGGTAGTTGATGAGAGAGCCAACGTCTGATGGAGCCAGGTAGATCAGAGCCAGGGCTGCCTGAGTGAAAAAAACACATCACAAATTATCACACTGTCTCTGAGAGTTATTACATTGTTTTTATAAAAAAGATATATGTATAGGTATACAGCTCATTTACTGGTTTCAAAGATTGCAAAAGTGTTGGCTTACAACAAAGATCTACAATAGGAGCTGAATGCCCCCCCCCCCCCAATGATCTGCACACATAAGGTAAGTTTTAGACGAGTCGAGTTTCCTTACCGTCAGCGTCATGGCCGAGAGTGGCGTCAGCTGATGGATCTGGATGTAGCTGAAAAATTCTGGGAAGTTTTTGTCCCGGGCAGCGGTGTAAATCAACCTGGAAAAAAAAAACGTTAAAAAAAAAATTTTTTTTGGACTAACTCACACTAAATGTAAAATATTAACAGCGGCTGGGTATCCATTTGAACACTCTATCACTACATATGCTGTGATCTTAGAAACAGCCAAACTATACTCTCTTTGCCTAACTGACAGAGAAACTTATTAATTTTTTCAGATTTTGAATGATTTTCGGTAACCGGAAGATGTATTTTATTCTATTTACGTGTAACTTTGGTACTGTTTTAGTTTGTAAACAAAATTTAAAGAATAATTAGTATATGATAGCAGTAATCTAGTTATGTTATTTCGTTAGAATCTATACTAGTTTTGTGTCGATTTCTTATAAATGTATCAAATACTGGCCATATAATGGGAGATAGAAGAGAATACAAATTTCTGTTCAGATTAATTGACTTCAACACGTAACCTGTTGCCGCCTAGAATGACGTTGTTTGCCGACCCCAAGGTTGCCAACATCACCGCAAGGGGAATAATTATAGCCGCAGGGCCGAGAACTCGATCACCGAAAACCTACAGAGGGAGAACTGTCTGTTAGTATTACGAAAACAAAGTGGAGTTAAATTCTTATTAGCAGTTTAAAATATGCCTACTAGAAATTGTAAAGTACCACAGCGACAGCCTGGGCATTTAACATTTCATCTTTGGTCATGACGGCCAGATAGGAGACGTTGGTCAGTGTGTAGACCACGATGACCACAAGGATGCCCAATATGGCGGCCAAAGGAACGTTTCTGGAAGAGATGAGATGTTGGGATAAGAAGAGTTAGATAAGCTGCTGAGGGTGCTTTTCATGGCTCTAATTCAACTTGTGCAAAACAATATCTTGTTTTAGTGATCGCTTTCGTTGTCTTCAGTTAGTATAATGATTATAGTTATAAACGAGGTAAAATAAAACGGACACAATATTTGTTAAAATCACTATTGAACTGATATTAAAGTCTGAGAAATGTTTTAATTATTATATCTTTAATAACCAACTTAAATTTCTGTTTCAATTACTAGTTTTAGTAGATGGTGGTTGGCCATACAGGTCTAACAGAACGAGTTGTTGTTTTACTTTTGTATATGGTGGTTGGCAATACAAACTGAACAGAACGAGTTGCAGTTTTACCGTTGTAGATTGTGGTTGGCCATACAAGTTTAACAGAACAAGTTGCAGTTTTACCGTTGTAGATGGTGGTTGGCCATACAAGTTTAACAGAACAAGTTGCAGTTTTACCGTTGTAGATGGTGGTTGGCCATACAAGTTTAACAGAACAAGTTGCAGTTTTACCGTTGTAGATGGTGGTTGGCCATACAAGTTTAACAGAACAAGTTGCAGTTTTACCGTTGTAGATGGTGGTTGGCCATACAAGTTTAACAGAACAAGTTGCAGTTTTACCGTTGTAGATTGTGGTTGTCCATACAAGTTTAACAGAACAAGTTGCAGTTTTACCGTTGTAGATTGTGGTTGGCCATACAAGTTTAACAGAACAAGTTGCAGTTTTACCGTTGTAGATGGTGGTTGGCCATACAAGTTTAACAGAACAAGTTGCAGTTTTACCGTTGTAGATGGTGGTTGGCCATACAAGTTTAACAGAACAAGTTGCAGTTTTACCGTTGTAGATGGTGGTTGGCCATACAAGTTTAACAGAACAAGTTGCAGTTTTACCGTTGTAGATGGTGGTTGGCCATACAAGTTTAACAGAACAAGTTGCAGTTTTACCGTTGTATTTACCTTGACGGTTTCTTGACCTCCTCCACCAGCATGTTGAGAGTTTCCCTGCAAGTCAGATCAGCTCAAATATAAATATATTTTAAATTAGTTCCTTTATTAGATCAAACATCCGAAATTTTAGAACCCTTCCAAATTCTATAACTTGCTCAAAATATAATAATCACCTTCAACTTCGACACTCACGCACACACACACACACGCACGCACGCACGCACACACACACATTCGGACTCTCACACACACATACATACACATACACGTACACACACACAGACATATGTATTAACATATCCCGAATAAAAGCCAATGTCCCAAGTTTAAGAACCCATCCTAAATGTCTTTTTAAAGTGTTAAAAAAAACAACAGAATAAAAAGTGAAAAAAAAAACTGACCCACCCTCCGCTGGTCGCCCACAGAGCGCTGTACAGTGCCATGGCCAGAGACGAGGGATCAGTGGATGTGTCATCAAAGGCGGTGTGCAGCTCACTCGTGGTGCCTGTTGGGTTAGTAAAATCAGGGTTAGTCGAGGCTCTTACAGAGGGGATGTTGGTTAACAGGGAGCTGCGGTAACATGATACAAAAATCTCACAAATGTTAGATTTCTTTTGGTTCTTTTAGACAAAGAAAAAAGACAGAATCACGTTTTGAGAGCATCAAGTTCGAGCCAACTCTCCACAAACATATACACGTACGCTTATATGTAACCTATACATAAAGTTTACAAGGACGGTGACCAAACCAACGTGTGCCGAAAAAAGAGTGTTTAGGCGAATTAAAAAAAAGTTTTTTTGAGGGATTTTAACAGGAAGAATAGAGGGTGCTTTTGCTTTGCATATGGAAACATAAACAAAACATCACTGTAATATGTTGAACGGTGAGAAACCAAACGAGGGCATAGCACAGACACCTGGACCTACCTTAACACAGATGGTCATAGTACGGACACCTGGACCTACCTTGACACAGATGGTCATAGTACGGACACCTGGACCTACCTTAACACAGATGGTCATAGTACGGACACCTGGACCTACCTTAACACAGATGGTCATAGTACGGACACCTGGACCTACCTTGACACAGATGGTCATAGTACGGACACCTGGACCTACCTTAACACAGATGGTCATAGTACGGACACCTGGACCTAGATTGACACAGATGGTCATAGTACAGACAGCTGGACACCTGGCCCTACCTTGACACATGACCACGACGCCACCAACAATGATGATCAGAAGTGTCGCCACTTTACACACCGTCGTCAGCACAGTCACGTGGGATGCTAGTCTCGTGCTGTAGCCGTTGACTAATATCAGCAATACTATGGAAACACGAACAGCGTTACTAGTGTTACACACTCAAGTTCATAACAAATGCTTTACCGTAGTTGGTAACTATACGATGTGCGCCAGATCAAACTCACAAAGTTAACAGAAAATTTGAAAGTAACCAGATTTACATTTGCAATATTTCTACACCCGTTAAAGTTTAGATTTCTTACGATATTTTGTTAAAAATGTTGTAAATGACCATATTGTACTGTATTTTAAACTCTGTCTAAGTAAAGTGAAAACCCGGACAACGGATATTCATATACGTGATGGTAATAAATTTGTTGCAGGAAGTTCTCATCGAGAAGGACATGAAAGAGAAAGTGCGAATGGGTGGGGGGGGGGGGGGGGAGGGGTATATAAGTACATTGAGTGACTGCTCAGAGACCTAAAATCTCCGGCATAATAAAAATTGGTGTCTTTAATAAGAAATTCTAATTTAGAGTCGTGCGGCCGATGCTTTCTTCTTGTGGTTCCCTAAAAAGCTTTCTGTTTTTTTAGGAAGATATTAAAGAGCAGGGGAAAGTAGATATCTTTGCCGTAACACAACGGTGTTTTTCAGTCATCTTCTTTTGCTGTTATTGAGATAAATCATTAATTACATTGTATATATACAAGTGATGCAATTATCTTCAAGTTAAGGCTATGTTCAGAAGCGCTGTGGCTATGATAGTTGCATACCCGTTGTTTACATTTCTGTTTAAAGCAACCGATGATTTTTCTTGTTAACCAAATCTTTTTTATGTTACTAGGGTGATGAATTGAAGATATTAGTAGTATATTAGGTCACTTTTGGACCGCAGGCGCAGGCGCAACGGGATGGGGAGCAGGAGCAGGAGCAGGAGCAGGAACAAAGACTATATAGGAAAATACTCCCTGCCTGGGTGAGCCGCAGGTACAATGACATATAGCAAAATACTCACCCACCAGGCGCAGCCTGCCGCAGCCTGGGACAATGAGATATAGTAAAATACTCCCTGGGGGAGCAGGAGGTACACCGACATATAGCAAAATACTCACCCATCTGGGTGAGGGTGGGTGAGCAGGTGGCGCAGCCTGGGACAACGAGATATAGGAAAATACTCACCCACCTGGGTGAAGGTGGGTGAGGGTGGGTGAGCAGCCTGGGACAATGAGATATAGTAAAATACTCACCCACCCTAGGGTGGGTGAGCAGGAGGGGGAGTAGGTCAGTAGGTCACCACCGGTGACCTTGTGACGTAATCATTGACCTAGTTACGTAATTTTAATGGGTTTTTTAATTAGTTTTAATGAGTTTTTAAAATTTTAATTAATTTTTGACCTAGTTACGTAATTTTAATGTGTTTTTTAATTAGTTTTAATGAGTTTTTAAAATTTTAATTAGTTTATTATTAACGAGTTACGTAATTTGATTATTTGTTTACTTTTTTAATTGTTTAATTTGTTGTTTACTTGTTGTTTAATTTAATTACTTTGTTTATATTGTGTAATTTTTATTAACGAGTTACGTAATTTGATTATTTGTTTACTTTTTAATTATTTTTATTGACGAGTTACGTAATTTGATTATTTGTTTACTTTTTAATTATTTTTATTTTGTTTATTTTTAATTTAATTTTATTTTATAATTAGTTAAATTATTATTAACTAGTTACGTAATTTGATTTTAATTACTTTTGTTTATTTATTTATTTGATATATTTCTTTTCTTTGTTGTTTAATGTTGTTTATTTATTTGAATGTATGTATGTTTTAAATAAAAGACTAACACTAGCATGTACTAGAACAGTCTTTGTATAGGGACCATTCTCCAACACAACGAACGTTACAAAAATAGAACATCCATTAAAGATAACGATCAGCCACAGCTGTTACGTATCGACCCGCCCGCGAAGTTTTCTTACCGCTGCCCGTTTTAATGGGAATGTATTGATCGCAGCCGCTGGCCCATCACACCTAATTAAATTTTTGTTATGCTTCACCGAGTTTCCCCCGCTCGGTTGACAGATGTGCAACAGCTGTTGTGCGACAGCTGGTGGTGTAATTAGGTTGACCAACCGGACATTACCTTGTTGGTTTTCTAGTACGCGTATGCTACACGTATATACACATTCACACACACACACTAAATTAGAACAAAAGTCTTCTTATATTTTATTTGTTTATTAACGTTTTTCCAATTCATCAAAGGCTTTTAAAATTTCATCCTGTAAACTTAATAGGCGCTCAAAGCAGACGCGACTCATACTAACACCAGAATTTGTAGGAAAATTGGGCAGACGGAGGGGGAGGGAGGGGGATGGAGGGGGAGGGGGAGAGGGGGAGTGGATTTGATTTTTTAATTAGTTTAATTTCAATACATAGTCGCTTATAGTAACATAGGTGAGGGGTGTAAGCAGGCGGGTGACGGTGTGAACAGGTGGGTGAAGGGGGAAATATTAACAAATGTTCAATACATACTCGCTTATAGTAACATGGGTGAGGGGTGTAAGCAGACGGGTGACGGTGTGAACAGGTGGGTGAAAGGTGAAAGGTGGGTGAAGGTGGAGAAGGTGGGTGAAGGGGGAACACGAGTAGGAGTAAAGGATATATAGTAAAAGACTCTACCACCTGAGTGAGGTGGGTGAGGAGGCGGATTTTAATTTTAATTTTTTATTTTATTTTTTCATCATCTATTAACTTTAAGGTTCTATAACTCTATATATTTTAAATACATTTTTTTTTTATTCAAACGAGTTTTACTTTTCCTAATGTAAGTACAGGTAAAGAGGGATTTCCTATAGATCTGTAATGAAGTAGGCCTTGTTGACTATGACTAGTTGTCCAGGTGTTGACATGATACACTTTTTTGAGATACACGTACACACACACACACACACACACACACACACACACACACGCGCGCGCGCGCGAAATTCATACTAGGTCGGTAAAGGCGGAGAGAACTTATAGGTATACATTATCATGGCGACAACAAAAGCGACTCTTATTTTATTAACATGAAAGCGTGTTTTCCAAAAAGTGTCACCAGGCCGTTGCCATTTTCACAGCGGGGTTTATTTTAAGTGCACCCTGTGCACGTTTGTTTACATTTTAAACGACGTATCGCGTGTCTTCCCCACATGTCTTCCCTAATAGAGAAACGAGAGGAAAGACAACTGTTCTAAAATTAGAACAGACTTGTTTACAGCCACGAGTATCGTCCCTTGTGAAAAAAATTGCGCGTCAGAATCCTTAACTAAACAGTCAATTTCTTTAACAAGTTAAAAATAATTTAGGAAGACAAGGGTTAACAACATTAGACGCCACCATTTTTGTTTCATGTGACGACAAGGCACAATACACTTTTGTAGTTTATGTCTCAAGTAGAGGGGTGGGATATTTTTTCTTTGTAAGAGTCTTGTAAACAATGGGTAGAGGAGGCGATTACTAAGTAAGAGGGGAGAGAACGTGACTTGCATCGCGATATTTGAAAACATGGCGATGTTTAACCTCAAGCAGATTACCTTCCCATGTTCGCTTTAGTATTACAGTTTTCATCAAACTTCTTTTTGACTTGAACTTCTTTAATTTTTAAGAAAGTTTACTTATACATAAGACGTTATGTCTAATTACAATTTTTTATTTTCACCACTCAATGTATTTTCTTTTTCTATATCTTACATTGTCATCTTAATTTTTGATCACCTTAGTAAAAATTTGCTTAAGATTATAAACTTCGAGTTTTAAAAAACTACAACGTTATAGTGCGTCGTGTCAAATGACACACCGTTTAAAATGTCTACATTTAAAGTTCACCAATATAATGACGTAAAAACTAAATATGATATGACGTTAGCATACATATCATACAATCTAATC
Organism: Physella acuta; assembly: GCF_028476545.2. Taxonomy (NCBI): domain Eukaryota; kingdom Metazoa; phylum Mollusca; class Gastropoda; family Physidae; genus Physella; species Physella acuta. The sequence goes on along the minus strand of NW_026731948.1, from coordinate 63,192 downwards.
ACTCTAAAGTACAAATCAATAATTTTTATTGATTAAGGGGCTGGGTGAGGTATTTTTATCGCTATTCGCCCTTCCCCTTCCCTTTGCCCGCAACCCCTTTCCCCTTCTCCCATCCAACCTTGCGTCATCACACTAACCTCAAGACCAACCGCTAGATAAACAGACCGTACTACTACCCACACTATACCTATTCCATTTAAGAGACAAAGGCTGTATGACAATCCTACAGACAAATATTTATTCAACTAATATCACAACCCCCTAGAAACCACTCCAACAGACTGGGATACATAACTTGTAGACACCACTCCTCGTTGAATATCTCTTGCACCCTACCTACATCGACAACTTTGTCCGCCGCCCTCGCCCCCGTCCCTAAACACCTGCTTGATAAACAGACCGTACCTCTACCCACACTATTACTTGGACAGACAAAGGACAAAGTAACAGACAAATATTTATCCCCCTTCGTTTACTGTCACAAGTGACAACGTTCCCATCCAACTCCGAAACATCCATGTACCAATTTTGAAACCTGTCTTGTTGAAAACAAAGACCGTCCTACTCTAGTGTAAACGCTCCCCCGACCAACTCCGAAACAGAGATGGCCCCCGTTTGAAACCTGCCTCGGTGAAAACAAAATCCTTCCCACTCTAGTATAGACTCGGCCCCTAACACTTCCAAAACATCCCTGGACCAACATTGAAACACCCCTCGGTGAAACCCAAACTCCCCCGACGCTAGTTTAAACTCTTCCCTCATCACTTCAAAAACATCCCTGTACCAACTTTAAAACACGCCTCGGTGAAACCCAAACTCCCCCCGACGCTAGTTTAAACTCCACACCAATCGATTCCAAAACATGCCTGTAACAACTTTGAAACCGGCCTCGGTGAAAACAAAAACCATCCCACCGTAGTATAGACTCGGCCCCTAACACTTCCAAAATATGCCTGTACTAACTTTGAAACCACCCTCGGTGAAAACTTCACCGACCCTAGTATGCACTCTACACCTACCGATTCCAAAACATGCATGTTCCGAGTTCAAAACCAAACTTCACCGACACTAGTATGAACTCGGCTACCAACAATTCCCAAACATGCATGTACCAACTTTCCAACCTGCCTCAGTGCTAACAAAATTCCCCGACCCTAGTATGAACTCGACTGCCAACAATTCCTAAACATCCATGTACCAACTTTGTAACCTGCCTCGGTGAAAACTTCACCGACCTTAGTTTAACTCTCCCTAACAATTCCAATGATGCATGTACGAACTTTGTAACCTGCCTCGGTTAAAACACCCCATTCCCTAGTATGAACTCGGTTACCAACAATTTCAAAACATGCATGTTCCGAGTTCAAAACCAACCTTCACCGACACTAGTATGAACTCGGCTACCAACAATTCCTAAACATGCATGTACCAACTTTTCAACCTACCTCGGTGTTAACAAAAACTCCCCTGACCCTTGTATGGACTCTACACCTACCGATTCCAAAACATACATGTTCCGAGTTCAAAACCAACCTTCACCGACACTAGTATGAACTCGGCTACCAACAATTCCCAAACATGCATGTACCAACTTTCCAACCTGCCTCAGTGCTAACAAAATTCCCCGACCCTAGTATGAACTCGACTGCCAACAATTCCTAAACATCCATGTACCAACTTTGTAACCTGCCTCGATGAAAACTTCACCGACCTTAGTTTAACTCTCCCTAACAATTCCAATGATGCATGTACGAACTTTGTAACCTGCCTCGGTGAAAACACCCCATTCCCTAGTATGAACTCGGTTACCAACAATTTCAAAACATGCATGTTCCGAGTTCAAAACCAACCTTCACCGACACTAGTATGAACTCGGCTACCAACAATTCCTAAACATGCATGTACCAACTTTTCAACCTACCTCGGTGTTAACAAAAACTCCCCTGACCCTAGTATGGACTCTACACCTACCGATTCCAAAACATACATGTTCCGAGTTCAAAACCAACCTTCACCGACACTAGTATGAACTCGGCTACCAACAATTCCTAAACATGCATGTACCAACTTTGCAACCTGCCTCGGTGTTAACAAAACTCCCCCGTCCCTAGTATGAACTCGGCTACCAACAATTCCTTAACATGCATGTCCCAACTTGGTAACCTGCCTCGGTGAAAACTTCACCGACCCTAGTATCGACTCTACACCTACCGATTCCAAAACATGCATGTTCCGAGTTCAAAACCAACCTTCACCGACCCTAGTATGAACTCGGCTACCAACAATTCCAAAACACACATGTTCCGAGTTCAAAACCAACCTCGGTGAAAACTTCACCGACCCTAGTATGAAGACGGCCCCTAACAATTCCAAGGATGCATGTACGACCTTCGAAACCACCCTCGGTGTAACCAAAACACCTCCGTCCCTAGTGTAAACTCTGCCGCATCCAACTCCTAAACATCCATGGTCCGAGTTCAAAACCAACCTCGGTGAAAACTCCCACGACTCTCGTATAAACTCTCTACCTAACAATTCTAAAACATGGATGTACTAACTTCGAAACAGCCCTCTGTGTTAACAAAACTCCCCCGACCCTACTATAGGCTCGACCCCTAACAATTCCAAAACATGTATGGTCTAGCTTCGAACCCTGCCTCGGTGAAAACGTCACAGACTCTAGTTGAACGGTGCCCCTAGCCAACTCCAAACCTTCCCTGGGCACCCGAATAAAAATACCTCACCCAGCCCCTTAATCACTAAAAATTATTGATTTGTACTTTAGAGTGATTAGATTGTATGATATGTATGCTAACGTCATATCATATTTAGTTTTTACGTCATTATATTGGTGAACTTTAAATGTAGACATTTTAAACGGTGTGTCATTTGACACGACGTACTATAACGTTGTAGTTTTTTAAAACTCGAAGTTTATAATCTTAAGCAAATTTTTACTAAGGTGATCAAAAATTAAGATGACAATGTAAGATATAGAAAAAGAAAATACATTGAGTGGTGAAAATAAAAAATTGTAATTAGACATAACGTCTTATGTATAAGTAAACTTTCTTAAAAATTAAAGAAGTTCAAGTCAAAAAGAAGTTTGATGAAAACTGTAATACTAAAGCGAACATGGGAAGGTAATCTGCTTGAGGTTAAACATCGCCATGTTTTCAAATATCGCGATGCAAGTCACGTTCTCTCCCCTCTTACTTAGTAATCGCCTCCTCTACCCATTGTTTACAAGACTCTTACAAAGAAAAAATATCCCACCCCTCTACTTGAGACATAAACTACAAAAGTGTATTGTGCCTTGTCGTCACATGAAACAAAAATGGTGGCGTCTAATGTTGTTAACCCTTGTCTTCCTAAATTATTTTTAACTTGTTAAAGAAATTGACTGTTTAGTTAAGGATTCTGACGCGCAATTTTTTTCACAAGGGACGATACTCGTGGCTGTAAACAAGTCTGTTCTAATTTTAGAACAGTTGTCTTTCCTCTCGTTTCTCTATTAGGGAAGACATGTGGGGAAGACACGCGATACGTCGTTTAAAATGTAAACAAACGTGCACAGGGTGCACTTAAAATAAACCCCGCTGTGAAAATGGCAACGGCCTGGTGACACTTTTTGAAAAACACGCTTTCATGTTAATAAAATAAGGATCGCTTTTGTTGTCGCCATGATAATGTATACCTATAAGTTCTCTCCGCCTTTACCGACCTAGTATGAATTTCGCGCGCGCGCGCGCGCGCGCGTGTGTGTGTGTGTGTGTGTGTGTGTGTACGTGTATCTCAAAAAAGTGTATCATGTCAACACCTGGACAACTAGTCATAGTCAACAAGGCCTACTTCATTACAGATCTATAGGAAATCCCTCTTTACCTGTACTTACATTAGGAAAAGTAAAACTCGTTTGAATAAAAAAAAAAAATGTATTTAAAATATATAGAGTTATAGAACCTTAAAGTTAATAGATGATGAAAAAATAAAATAAAAAATTAAAATTAAAATCCGCCTCCTCACCCACCTCACTCAGGTGGTAGAGTCTTTTACTATATATCCTTTACTCCTACTCGTGTTCCCCCTTCACCCACCTTCTCCACCTTCACCCACCTTTCACCTTTCACCCACCTGTTCACACCGTCACCCGTCTGCTTACACCCCTCACCCATGTTACTATAAGCGAGTATGTATTGAACATTTGTTAATATTTCCCCCTTCACCCACCTGTTCACACCGTCACCCGCCTGCTTACACCCCTCACCTATGTTACTATAAGCGACTATGTATTGAAATTAAACTAATTAAAAAATCAAATCCACTCCCCCTCTCCCCCTCCCCCTCCATCCCCCTCCCTCCCCCTCCGTCTGCCCAATTTTCCTACAAATTCTGGTGTTAGTATGAGTCGCGTCTGCTTTGAGCGCCTATTAAGTTTACAGGATGAAATTTTAAAAGCCTTTGATGAATTGGAAAAACGTTAATAAACAAATAAAATATAAGAAGACTTTTGTTCTAATTTAGTGTGTGTGTGTGAATGTGTATATACGTGTAGCATACGCGTACTAGAAAACCAACAAGGTAATGTCCGGTTGGTCAACCTAATTACACCACCAGCTGTCGCACAACAGCTGTTGCACATCTGTCAACCGAGCGGGGGAAACTCGGTGAAGCATAACAAAAATTTAATTAGGTGTGATGGGCCAGCGGCTGCGATCAATACATTCCCATTAAAACGGGCAGCGGTAAGAAAACTTCGCGGGCGGGTCGATACGTAACAGCTGTGGCTGATCGTTATCTTTAATGGATGTTCTATTTTTGTAACGTTCGTTGTGTTGGAGAATGGTCCCTATACAAAGACTGTTCTAGTACATGCTAGTGTTAGTCTTTTATTTAAAACATACATACATTCAAATAAATAAACAACATTAAACAACAAAGAAAAGAAATATATCAAATAAATAAATAAACAAAAGTAATTAAAATCAAATTACGTAACTAGTTAATAATAATTTAACTAATTATAAAATAAAATTAAATTAAAAATAAACAAAATAAAAATAATTAAAAAGTAAACAAATAATCAAATTACGTAACTCGTCAATAAAAATAATTAAAAAGTAAACAAATAATCAAATTACGTAACTCGTTAATAAAAATTACACAATATAAACAAAGTAATTAAATTAAACAACAAGTAAACAACAAATTAAACAATTAAAAAAGTAAACAAATAATCAAATTACGTAACTCGTTAATAATAAACTAATTAAAATTTTAAAAACTCATTAAAACTAATTAAAAAACACATTAAAATTACGTAACTAGGTCAAAAATTAATTAAAATTTTAAAAACTCATTAAAACTAATTAAAAAACCCATTAAAATTACGTAACTAGGTCAATGATTACGTCACAAGGTCACCGGTGGTGACCTACTGACCTACTCCCCCTCCTGCTCACCCACCCTAGGGTGGGTGAGTATTTTACTATATCTCATAGTCCCAGGCTGCTCACCCACCCTCACCCACCTTCACCCAGGTGGGTGAGTATTTTCCTATATCTCGTTGTCCCAGGCTGCGCCACCTGCTCACCCACCCTCACCCAGATGGGTGAGTATTTTGCTATATGTCGGTGTACCTGCGGCTCACCCAGGCAGGGAGTATTTTCCTATATAGTCTTTGTTCCTGCTCCTGCTCCTGCTCCCCATCCCGTTGCGCCTGCGCCTGCGGTCCAAAAGTGACCTAATATACTACTGATATTCCAGTTCGCACAAGATCTTCGACTTCGAAATCTAAATACCGACAAAGCGAGAATTTTATATTCAGGCTTTAATAGGGTGTTATATTAAATGTTAAATAACTTATAGATCGGAATGCTATTCTTAGATCAAACACACTTTCAGTGATGTTTAATGATGCCCAAAGTAATAGTTTAACCAGAATCCCCCAACCAGAGCAGGTCCGATCAAGACAACAGATAAAAGACTGACCTAAAGCAACAGCAGCGATAAGTTTCTCCAGGTACTCAGGTGAGTCACAGGTGGGGAGCAGAGCGACCAGGTACTTGGAGAAGGTGAGCAGCATGACAACTAGTGAGGCAGGGGTCAGGGCACATATGATCTATGTACAAAAAGATATTAATGGGACACATTACTCAGTATACACTCATAACTTATATTTTAAATATTTTTTTTTCTATAAAAACTGATTAATTGATTAATCAATTTTATATATATATATATATATATATATATATATATATATATATATATATATATATATATATATATATATATATCAGCTGTGCGTAGAAAGTTACATTTAATGCGTAGACAAATGCAAGGGGATTCCCCAAGCCCATACGAAGGTAAGTGTAACTACCGCCAGATTTGCCAATCATTGATCCAAGTTCAGCGTAGCACAGTGCGCCTGTAAAGATTACAGAAAAACACCAAAAAGTAAACGAAAACAAACACTCGCAAAACAGCTCACTGAAAAATATATTTGAAGTAAAATGCTCAATCTGGTAATTAGCGTAAGGTTTAAAGTTTTGATTTAGTAATAGGTACTAGCACTAGCATAAACTAAGGCATTGGCGACAACTTACTGCCAAGGGAAATAACTCCAGCCACCACCCAGACGACCAAACACAGACCCACAGAGCCTGACGCTGCCAGCACGCCTTTAGGTGAGATAAAGATACCAGAACCTGGGGATGGAAGAGTTGAGACGGTTTTTAAAAATTGACATATTATCATGACACATGGTCACGGTGTAGGTCATAACTCATTCGATTATTATGGTTTTACACTCACAAGGTCTATTAATAGTATTACAATATGAAGTACTAGCTTCTAGGCCCGTTAAACTTTCGGGTAAGGAGAAAAAACAACTTTAATTCAGATTTTTTAAACGGCGAGGAATAATTTAAAAAAAATGATAAATCTTAATTTATGCGTCTATGCATTTGAATATCGTAATTTTCGATATGTTCATCTTTAAAGAGATTCTAAATTATCTTATTGTTCTATATTGTGTAGAACTATAATAGAAGTGTTTGTGTCCACAGATTTTTTAGCTGAGAACCAGTTATGCATCTTTGAACCAGTCCTTTAATTTATACATTTTTAACCCTTATAGATATGACCACGTGAGACGGAGTGGTCGAGCGGTAGAGAGCTGGACTGCTAAACCGTAAGTCTCGAGTTCGAATCCGGCTTCAAGTCAGTAGACCGTCCCTGAGTCCACCCAACTCTGATGGGTACCTAACTCACGTTGGGGAAAGTAAAGGCGGCTGGGCATAGTGCTGACCACACTATCTCTTCATATGCCGAGGCCACAGAAACAAATGAACTCTACTTCACTTGCACCATAGACCGTCAGGTTTGAAAGGAAAACTTTACTTTACTGTAAAACTGTAAATTATTCCCAATACAAAACGTTGCAAATCAATTTAGAATATTTTGTTAAATTGTTTTAATGTTTGAATCGAATAGTGAAACTATTATTGTTTATGGGGCGGCGTGGCCTAACTGTAGAGGGCTAGATTGCTAACCCGAAAGTCTCGAGTTTGAATCCGGGTTCAAGTCAGTAGAATGTCACTGAGTCCACGCAGCTCTGATGGGTACCCAACTAATGTAACGGAAAGTAAAGGAGGATGGACATGATGCTGACCACGGTATCCTTTCATATGCCGAGGTCTATGAAGCAGATTAACTGCTTCACCTGCCCCATGTGTCTTGATGCTGAGACCTATATTATTTTCAACATGTTTCATTTAAGAAAAACCAACGCAATGTATTACATATCAACACATCAGAACAATTTTTACTTAATTTTTGAATCTTTTCTTTGTAACCTGTCATTAAGCAGCAGTTTAAAATAAACTTTGATCAAATCTGATCACGTGACCTACCTATGATGGAGCCGACCACGATGGACGCAGCGACCACCAGACCCATCTGTCGTTTCAGTTCCACCTTCTCTACCCCCACCTCAGTGCTTGATTTCTTCATCTAACAATATTAAAATTGAATAAAATGACAAAGTTACGAATAATTACTGGAATACATTTATAATTATTACTTCGTAAAAAGACTTGAATATACTTGCCCAATCGAGGGCGAAAGTTACTTACAAATTATCGCAATGTTTCATTTTGATCCTTTGTTATGTAATCTAGTCTAAAATATTATTTACATTTTGATAATAATTTTTTATTTTCTTATTTTTTTTATCAACTCTAATATTTCAACAAGACATTTAGACTAGGATTTTAGTTTCATAAATTGGCAATTTTATTTCGCTGAGGTATTTTGGTTTTTTAATTCATTTTGATAATTAGTTTTCAAAAAAAAAAAAAATTCGGACCAATCTTTACGTCCAAAATAGAAACTAAATCAATTTTTAAAAAAGAAAACAAACAAATTGTACCCCCCCCCCCCCCCCCCCCGTAAATCTAACAGACTTACGTTTTCCTTGCCCATTGTGTGTTGTGTTTGATGTAGTCGTGTTGCAGTTCTCTGTGCTCTACTAGGTCTGTTGTGCAGTGTGTTGACAGATAGAAGGTGGAGAACATCAGCTTATCTGTGATTAATGGGGACCTTTTTTTTTAAAGATAGAGTTTTAAGTAGCATATAATGCCATTGACACAATAATAGCTGCAGATAAAAATTTCTTCTGCGGGTACCCCAGTTACAAGTTTTTCCGGTCAAGATGAAGCGATTAAGTCACACTTGATCTTGGTGAAGATATCAAAACGTTGCCGGCGCAATGACTAGACTGTTTTGAAGAGAATGAACATTTTTGTGTAGGGGAAGAGAGTATTTGCGTAGCACGTGGTTACTGTGACGTAGTAGGTGCGTGAGTGACGTTTAATGGTAGACTACTTGAATAGGGGTACGAAAATTTGAGTAAGTCCTGCTAGACTATTAAAAAAAAGGGGGTGCGCAAATTTGAATAAGCTTTCATCTTATCGTTTAGTAATGCAAATGTGTCCCATAAGTGTGTCTGTTATGCAGGGAATACAAATCTTGCCTAAGTCGTCACGGACGAAGTTTGAGTCTACAATTATCTTATAACAATGCCGTGAAATTTGATGTTTTGTTTTAGCTTCCAGATATCAAAGGATCAAATCTACGTCTTTGATAGTTAGTGGTCTTTGCCAGTATTGGTTTTAGGTCGTATCTAAGCTAATAAACCCAATAATGGATATCATGTATTCGTCTAATGCACGCAGCCATGAATTCTCTAATTATTGATCAATATTACAAATATCTAGTGAGATGTTTTTAAAATCAATTTGATTAGAGTCTAGCCTGTCTAGCAGGAACAGGTAGGTTCTCTCTGTCGGTATATTTTCTGCACTATTTAATAAAGTAAACTGATTTATATAGTGTATGGAAATAATACTGTTCCAATAATTTTAAAGTAAAATTGTCTTTATAAAAAAAGATTTAAAAATCAGATGATTACGATTTAAATTTTATTAAGTCAAATCACATAGTCAACATATTCACAATATTTTTACATTCAGTGTATTTCATGACGCAACTTAGTTTATTATTTAAACACAGGCGGTTGTACTGGGTATTTATACACATACGTATACGCATTTAATAATTAAAAAAATAAATGAAGTGTATTTACAGATGCAGTTTGGGTTTACAGAAAATGTACATTTATCAACTATCTACAACATCAACATTTCATTAGCGAAGCTAAACCACTAGCTTGGTATGAAAAGACATCACATTATATCATATACATAAAGTAAGGTTGATTGAATAGTGAAAGTGATTAACCCCTTCAAACCAGGTGTTCTATAGGGCAGAGGAATAGAGGTCATTGGTGTCTGTTACGCTGACATAAAAGGGGTAGAGTGGTCCAGTGGCGTAGCAGGATCGTCTCATGAGGGGGAGGGGGTGATTAGTATTACAATAATTTGTTGTCTTAAATTGTCAACATTTTGAATCCCCACTTATGAGACGATCCACAAGAGTTATAACCCCTCCCCCCTAATTTGCCCTGAATACGCCCCTGGAGGGGTCTGTGCTATGCCCAGCCGCCTCTACGTTCCCCAAGGTAACCAGGTACGAACTGAGCTGGGTTAATTATCAACGACCTACAGACGCTAGCTGAGATTCACGGGTTGGCAATTATCGACTAATTACGCCCCCCCCCCCCCTCATTACTGAATAATTAATTAGGTTAAATTATTTATACATACATAGAAACATTTATTACTTAATCCCCCAGTTCCCGAGTGCTAATGGCTCTCAGAAATTGTTACTGTCACACCTTATAGGGACACTGGAACAAGCAAACTATCCATTTCATCATGCATTAAAACATTCATTCAACATTTTTATCAAACTTAACATCCACAACCTTCCCTCACACTACCGCTTGCAACACTTTCCAACGCAAAAACGTCCAACTCTCTAATGATAAAACGGCTCTTAGAGTTCAGAATGCTTATAAATCTATCAGTTCTTTGTGCAATGATAGTCACAATATGCTTTACATTGTACGAGTAATGGCAAATCGCTTACAGCAGAGTGAAGAGGGATACACACTAGAGTGTATAATATGGATACGGGGTTGTTTTGGGAAGAAAACTTACAAAGTGGTTCACAAAGTTGTGAAATTTGAGAACCATTGGTGTAAAGGGGAGTGTTTGGGTTCTATTTGGGGTTAGGTTAGGGCTTATGCGCCTTTATCGAAAGCATATTTTAAGCTATGCCGTAAGCATATATATATATATATATATATATATATATATATATATATATATATATATATATATATATATATATATATATATATATATATATACATATATGCTTTGTATGTTATTTGAAAACAGTTCATAAGCACTGGGATGACCTTGGGATAACTTCGGGATGACCTCGGGTGACCTTGGGATGACTTTGCTATGGCCTTGAAAGTTGTGTAGTTCAGTGCCGTGGAAATGCTCGGAGCTGGTAGTGTTTAGGGTGAAGGACGAGTCCCATGTCGTAAGTCCTGGGGTCAAGGTCAGGCAGCTGTGCGAGGTTGTCAGCAGACGGCAGGAACTTGAAGTTCTGGACCAGGGCGGAGGCGAACAGGAAGAGCCTGTTTTTGGCCAGCGCCTCCCCCAGACACACACGGCGTCCTCCCCCAAAGACCATCAGCCTGGGGGTGAAAAGATTGATGTACATGCTAGTGCCACACTTACATCGAGTAGGTTACAATACAAGCTTAAGTAATTATGTAAAGGTACGAATAAAAATAGTTTTTTAAATTGTCATTGTTTCATATGATAAAAAGCTTTAAGTTTTTATAAAATAACATTAATAAACGAATCAAAAAAGGGAGCTAACAAAGAAAATATTTAAAAGAATTTCCTGATGAAATTGTGAGTTCCCTTTCTTTTTTATCTTTGAAATATGTAGTTCGTGGACTCGGCTAGTACCCTAGCTAGGAGTATCAAATAAAACTTTTTTTCTTCACAAACAGGGATATGCGTGATTTCTACCGGCCTTTGAATGGGTCACGGGTTTGTTCTAGATTGTGGTATACGTGGTTTGTGTGTGTCTGTGTGTGGTTGAATTTATGGCCGATGCTAGCCGGAATAAGATACGCATGCGATACGCATACGCAATGGAGAGAAACTACGACTTGCCTTCGCGGCGATGTTTTCGATGGTACTGCGCATGCGTGTGTTTACAACCGCAGAACCCTAACACCAACCCTAATCCTATCTCTATCCCATCCCTAACCCTAACCCTAATCTTATCCCTAACCCTAGCCCTAATCCTATCCCTAACCCTGTCCCTAACCCTAATCCTACCCCTAACCCTCATTCTAGCCCTAACCCTATTGGGTCACTGCGCATGAACAGAGCTATCTTTTGTCGACTAAGTGGAGACGTTGGGGAGAAAAAATCTTCTTCCGAGTAGTCACTTCGTAAATTTATGGTTAAATGAGAAGACATGGTGGTGATTTGATGTGTGTGGAAGGTGTGTACGTGTGTGTGTATATGGTAGTATTGTATTGAGAGACCGAGTGTGTTGACGTGTGTTGTTGTACGGAGTGAACGAGGGTAACACGGGAAGCGACTGGTCGAGTGACAGCGCCGTGTTGATATGTGTGTTGTTGTACTGAGTGAACGAGGGTAACAAGGGAAACGACTGGTTGGCTGACAGCGTGTTTGTTGTGAGCGATAGAGAGAGAGGAGGTGTGTAAGGTTTGAATGTTGAGGGCAGTTGGAAGTCACAGTTGGAAGTGATAGGTAGCTTAGGTGTGACTAGAAACAAATAAATAGATCAGATTAAACTGAAGTTAACCTCTAATAATTTATGTTGGTGTGTCGATACCGCAGGTTCGTAAGAAGACCAACCTCATAGAAATTTAGCTTAATGTGGTTAAACTTCAGTGTTGTTGTGTGTGTACACATTGATGTGGCGTAGTGTAGTGGACCTAATCACTGCCGGACTTACTTCCTCCTGATGGGGTCTGTGATGGGCAGCAACTGACCCTCCTTGTCTAGAAACCTCTCAGGTCTGAACCTCCACGGCTCCTCCCACTCCTGGGGGTCGTGATGGACGGCCCACAGGTTGATGTACACCTGCGGACGAGACGGACTAGAGGTCAACTTAAGGCAGGTAATGTAAAATCAACTCAATTCTAAATCTGTGAATTAGCCAATATATAATCTGACGAGCCGACCCGCGGCGTATCATACGCCGCTATTTAGTTGTTTTATTTTCTACTTTTCAGTAATTCATAATTTGTGAATTCGACAGTACCAATGCTGCCACTGAAAATATTTGCTTTAATACACTGACCCCCCCCCCCTCTTTCCCCTAACCCCGACCCTACACCCCCCCCCCCCCGTGAAAGCAGCCTCCTCTTAGTTACCTCCTGTAAGTTTAAAATCGTTTCAAACTAAATTATCTGCCCCTAATAGCCGTCACTAAACCCGGCTCTACGATTTGTAAACATTTAATTTAGCGTGACCACAACTCACCAGACCATGTGGGGGTGGGGTGGGGGTGGTAGAGATAGTGATAGAGAGAGAGGGGACTGTAAGGAGGCGCTTGCAGCTTGTTTTCTAACGGCTCCCAGAAGAGAATTATATATATATATAGATATTTGCCTTTCAGTCGTAGAAACAAATGTAAAGTATATTATGCTGTGATTTATTATGAATGTAAAGGTGTCACAAAAAGCATTCTAAGATTAAACAGTGAGGTTGAAAGGCATTTCGAAACTTACGGTCATATCTTTAGGAACGGGAATCCCCAAAACCGACGTGTCGCATGTAGTGTAGTGCGGCACAGCTAGCGGTACGTGTGAGATGTACCTCAGCAACTCAAGAAGAACGGCTTGAAAATATGGCATGTTTTTTCTGTCTGCCAATGTGGCAAGTCTGTTCTCGCCGATCTGATGCTTGACCTCCGCCCACATTTTCTCCTGGACTTCCGGGTGATGGAGGAACACCAGCAGCAGACAGGTCAAGGTCGTGGCAGTGGTGTCTGTCCCTACGAAATATTAAGTTAATAATTAAGTTAATTAAGTTAGAACTCTCTTAACAACAATGCTAAATTTGTAACTTTTTAATGTCATAGAGTAGGTATTTCCGATTTATTTTGCCAACATCTTTAAATATAACACTGTTAATCGATACACCAGAAAAACTAACTAGTCAACGTTTTCTTGCACTCGGCGGTCTAGATCCTAGTATTTCAAGTTGATATTTTTACCATTTCCACATTACCTATCAACCTAATGCAGCCAATTCTATTTTGGCTGGTCATGTCAGATTATTCCAACAAAAAAAGCATTTTATTCCCCACTATACCTGCAAGGATCAGGTTTGTGAAAACTTCTTTTGCCGTGGCTTCACAGACGTCGTAACCCTTGTACTTGGGGTCAGGGATCAAGGCCAGTAACCTTTGAACTATGCAATCAGCGTCACCGCGGTCCTGTGAAGAAAATTGTTTTACAAAAAAAATAATTAATCAACGTTATTAGGTTTTCCGACCTTGAGATAAGCCACAAAGTTAATCTTTTACGTTTTTTAATCCTCCGACCTCGGCTGAAACTGGGTTAGGGTTAGTGGGTTCTGGTTGTCAAACTTCATATTACCTGTTCATAGAACAGGATGATATTTTTCACCACCAATCCAAATATCTTAAGTCAGACCAGATTAAAAATGTCTATTTATCGCCTTTTCTACATCGTTTACCAGAATTTGCTTAAACTGCGGCATTAGATGAAACAATATAATAACGTTTAAGTCCAATTCATTAAAATAAAATTAATTGCATTTTCAAGTGGATCAAATACTTTAAAATACTTTGAGAAATTTGCACAATAGGATGGGATTCATTATTAGTAGATTCTAGGCGATGTAAGTATAACGATGTAAAATAAAATTGTATCGTAGCATATTTAAAACTTACATACACATATTTTATGGGGCGGCATGGTTAAATGATAGAGCATACGACTAGTAACCCAAAAGTCTCGAGTTCGAATCCGAATTCAAGTCCGTAAAACGTCCCTGAGTTTACTTAGGCGGCTTGTCATAGTGCTGACCACACTATCCCTTCATTCATGTACTGAGGTCACAGAAACAAGTGAACTCTGATTCACCCGCACAATGGACCGTCAGGTTTGAAAGGGATTCTTAAGGGAACTTTACTTCTTAAAGCGTATTCTAAAATAAGTTGTTTGCGCTAGTAATTATATTTTTGTTATTGAATTCCAACCAAAAAAAAAAAACACGCTACGTAGTTGCTTTTGCACAACTCATTGTGACCTTCACCTTAAGTAGCGCGAGCTCCTTCATCCAGAACTGGTCCCTAAGATTGAGCGCCGTCTGCAGACGGTCCGAGTAGGCGTGGAGGTTGAGCTTGCTGAGGAAGGGCAGGAAGTCCATCCCCCGGGCCTTGCCCGTCCCAAAAGTGTCGTTAAACAGGCCGTTGATGTCTTTGATCATCTGGAAACTGTGGCTGGCGTGATCGAACGTGGTGTCCAGAGTCTGGAAGTGGGAGGTGGGAGTTTAAGAATAGTTTTAAAACATATGTCAACAAATTAGTTTAATTTCAAAATTATTTGTTTTGTTTGAGCGCGGGGAAGTTACTTTTACAAGGAGTTCTCCGCAGCAGTGTATTTGCAATTATTAAAATATTATTAAATATTTTAAAAATTATTGAAATATTATTTGGTAACAGTTGTTTAATGGTGACAAGTGAACGACTGTTTTGGCAGTTGCTGAAGTTTAAAAAACTACTTTAATTGGGCAAGTCATTATCTTGTTCACAAAAAGGATATTCTGAAGGAGATGGATTTAATGTAAAACAGAGGCGTATGTAGGTAAGGGTGGGTTGGGGACGCATAAACGGAGCAAGTATACATTTTTAAGCTAAGAATCAATGCGAAAAAGTCTAAACTGGCATCGATTTTTACAAAGTATGGATTTTTTAAAAGTTGATGGTTGAAAATTTACGGTTGGGAAAAGTATCAACAATAATCAACAGAATGGTCTAAACAAAATATCAACCAACTTACCAAACCCAACATGACATTGGAAATCGCGTCATAGATATGATCCCAGGGGTCAAACGGCTGACCCTTGTACCCGGCCAGCTTCTCCAACATGGTTTTGATCTCTGGCGCACACTTCTGCTCCAGGTTGTCCATACCGTCGCCGTACATCTTCAGCGACTTGGTCACCTCCTTCCTCAGGAACACCAGCTTGTCCGTGTACGTCTGCCAGACTATCGAGTGCTTGTCGCGGTCTTCCTTGGCCGTGCGGTACATGGGCGGGCGCCCGGCGAAGGCGCTGCCCTGAACGACGAGGGCGTCGTGTACGCTCTGGCAGCTGTTGAGCACCAGAATCTCCTCCCCGTAGATCTTGATGCGGTACACGGGGCCGAACTTCTCCGCCCAGTCGGTCAGGGCTTTGTGGCAGCGGGAGAGGTCAAGGGTCAGGGCGTTCCCGACGAGGGGCATTCTGGGTGTCGCCGGCGGGATGTTTTTGTATTTGGAGTTGTTTCTCTTGTGGGCTATGACGTAAGCGAACAGCAGAACCACTGTGACGCCCCCCATGGCTAGTTCGACCTCCATTTTGCCCAGTCTACAAAAGAATGGTTTTTGAAAAAAAGTATACGTTAGTTACGCTGCAAAATTTTGAAAGAAATTTTGAAAAACATAAAGGTTAACAATGACGAAATTAGAGTACATTGGTCAAACATTATTTTTATTATAGCCGAAAGAGCCTGATCTCCTTATAAGTTCGTATTCTAATTAAGGAGTGAGTCGTTTTATATCAAAACGTCATTTTTAAAGAAAAGCTAAAAAAAAAAAAACTATTAAGAATCCTGTCGAAATTTTTGATTTACAAAACATAAGTTAAAACCATTAATTCACATCAGAAGTTATAAAATGTTTTTCTGATTTAATATCAGAAATAGTTTTTCCATTGCCTTTGTTTAGTTTAACACTAAAATAATCCCGTCATACATTACAATTAAGAACGAAAGAGAATAAGAAATGAAAGTAAACATAAAATATCTCTATAAAAATAACAAAATGATTTAAATGTAAGTGAAATACCTATCTCATTTTTATTTTAAAAAGCTTTGAAATACGTATACAACGCACAGCTTAACCAAACCTCAAAACGAATGTAGATCTATATTTAGATCTATATCCCATCACAAATGCCAGGTTTTGTCCAGATTTTGAATAAACAAATTAGTTAACTCTAAAAAAAATTAAATTTTCCAGTATAACTTAAAAAATAAAATAAAAAAAGTTTTAGAATACGGCAATTTTCCAATATCTTCTTTATCTATCCTTTAAAAAATAAAATGTAAAAAAGTGTAAATATAAGAAAATTTTCCAATACCGTCTGCTCTTTTCAAGAAAAAAAGAAAACTCGCGTAACCTGTGACAGCTTTTGTAGCTAGACTCTGTCACCTATCACAGTTGACTCAGTCACCTATCAGACTCTGTCACCTATCACTGTCGTAGGTGTGAAACTTGGAGAAGTGGTGATGTGGCGACAAGCCTTGTAGCTTGCGGGCTAGGGTTTGGGTTGAGTGGTCCAGGCAGGACTTATATACCAATTACAGGTATTATCTTAAGCTGCCTCTTTGAATAATTAGAGCATTGGGTGGGGAGTGGATGAGGTGGGGGAATGGATGAGTGGGGAGTGGATGAGGGGGGAGTGGATAAAAATGAATGCGGTAACAGATCGTAAGATTATGAATGTTGTCATCTAGACGTCACGTGGCACACCTCGTGACCTGGCCTCGTCAATACATTATAGAAGGCTTAAAGTCAACCCCCCCCCCCCCACGAGGCGAATCGGTACAGCCTCGAAATGGGCTGTCAGAAGTGAGGGGTTTTCCCATTATTTGAAGTGCGGACCTGATTTTTGCTGACTAAAGCGAAGTTTAGAAATTGAATTTTGTGTTGGAATTTTGAATTAATAGAGGAGTTGATATTTCTTAGGGGAATAGGGATTTTTTGGGATAATTTGGATTTTGTTGTGGAATTTGGATATTAAAATTTGATTAATAAGAGAATCGAACTAATTTTGGAAAATTTAAATCTATTTTTATATTCTTGTACAATGAGTATTTGAAAAGAATTATAATAGTGCCAAAATAAATAATAAAAAAATATACCAAAATCGAGATTGTATACAAATCTCGACCTCTCATACCTTCATGAATCGGTTGAATTGTGATATCTGTGTGTTAGCACAATTATTTGAGTACCAGTTCAGTTAGGTGCACCGAATTTCATATACAAATATTAGATAATGCGATTGGTAAGTTACTTGACTCAGTTTAGGGTTTTGCAAAAACCTTCAGAATTTGATGATTTTATAATACCTTATCATGAAGAACTCTAAGAACTTTTCACCTGAAAGGTTTTCACGTAGAAAAGGAAAAAAAAAAGAAAAAAAAAAAAAAAAAAAAAAAAAAAACAACATAAAAAAACCCAACGGTTTTGTTACCCGTTTAACAAGATTTTCTATATCCAGATTCAACTGAAGGAGCCATCACATAAAAATATACAAGAAAGTTTAGGGTTCTAAAAATGTTCTCCCATCTAAAATGAAATACCAAAATCAATTTTTCTACTATGATGTAGTTTTTGTTTTGTTGTTATAGTTAATATTCGTCGTGAATTATTATGTTATCTTTTCTAATTTCATGTAGTTTTTGTTTTGTTTTTCACAGTTGAAATTTGTCGTTCATTGTTACGTCATCTTTTCTAATTTTATGTAGATTCTAGTTTTTGTTTTGTTTTTCACAGTTCAAATTTGGCGTACATTGTTACGTTATCTTTTTTTACTTGCAAGAAATACGAGCTCTTCTGTTTACAATATTTGACTTAAAGCATTGACTGATAATATATTATTCGTTTTTCGCTACCTTTTTGTTTTTCATCGAATGTTTCATATTTTTCTACATCGTCATGCTATAATTAATAGTTTATGAAAATGTTTTCTTTTTTTTGGGTTTTGTAATTTTGATGTATAATTATAACGGATTATTATTTTAATCATTCTAATTAAGAAATTAATTAAAAGAACAAGGTTGTACTTTTTTCCCTGATCGGTTTTTTAATGTGCTAATTATAAACTTACGCTCTAAAGGTAGACATGTTTTTCACGGGGTGAAAGTAAAGAGCTATTTATAATTATGATTTGAACTGTCAGGATTTAAAGTGTAGCGATTGGCTGAAGGATTGATGTCATCAGGACAGTGACCGGCCGGGCTAGTAGCTTCAGAAAAGGTCGTTAACTTTAGACCTAGGTCAAAGGTTCTTGGTCAGATTTTTTTACAGACCTATAAGAGCTAAATCAGTAACCTAACCATTCAGTAATTACTTATAGCAGTAACCTAACCGCCCAGTAATTTCTTATAGCAGTAACCTAACCGCCTAGTAATTACTTATAGCAGTAACCTAACCATTCAGTAATTACTTATAGCAGTAACCTAACCATTCAGTAATTACTTATAGCAGTAACCTAACCGCCCAGTAATTTCTTATAGCAGTAACCTAACCGCCTAGTAATTACTTATAGCAGTAACCTAACTATTCAGTAATTACTTATAGCAGTAACCTAACCGCCTAGTAATTACTTATAGCAGTAACCTAACCGCCCAGTAATTACTTATAGCAGTAACCTAACCGCCCAGTAAAAACTTACAGCAGTAACCTAACCGCCCATAATTACTTATAGCAGTAACCCAACCGCCCTGTAATTACTTATAGCAGTAGCCTAACCGCCCAGTAATTACTTATAGAAGTAACCTAACCGCCCTATAAGACCTGACGCAGTAGCTTAGCTTACCAGTCAATCATTTAGTTCTTAATTAATCAATGGCCCACTAAAACCTTTACCCATTTGCCCAGAATAGCCTTTATATAGCTTAACACCAATTAAGACCTATTATATTAAGAACCCATTCATTGTAACCCTAAGCTATAAGTTAAAGGTCCACTGTGCCCTTAATCTGTAGCTTAAAACCCCATTAAGACCTACATCAACAGCTCAGCAAAACCTCTGTAACTGAAACAACCTCGGTATTTTAAAATGTACTCTACCAGATTATGTGAAACAAATCAACATCTTCCCATGTCATAAATGTCAAGGCCGCTGGTGGCTAAGATTAAAACCCAACTAACCGCAAGGGATTAAAATAACGGATTTGCTCTACTGACGTAGGTAGGGGGTGGGGGTGGGTGTTCCAAGTTAATGTCAGGGAGGAGGGTGTGCGTGCACGTCAAATAATATGTCTAATCCGTTATCTACGTAGGTGATTGGGATAAAGACATAAGGAAGAAATTTTATGAAGCATTGACGTAAGCTATCTATGACAGATAATAACAAAATTTGTTTATTAAAATGACAGTTTGTTAATAAGGAAATAGGGAACGAGAATATAGATTCTAGTTCAGATAATAGTTTTTTTTTAATTGATGTAGCATTTCAGGCTACTTAGTTTTCACGCTAATTTTATAACGTGCTCATTTTTAGTCCGTACTAATTTGTTTTCAGGTTGTTTTGTTATCACGCTAATTTGTCTTACACATTTTTTGACACGCTAATTTGCCTTACATATTATTTTGTTTCACGCTAATTTGTCTTACATATTATTTTGTTTCACGCTAATTTGTCTTACATATTATTTTGTTTTCACGCTAATTTGTCTTACATATTATTTTGTTTTCACGCTAATTTGTCTTACGTATTATTTTGTTTTCACGCTAATTTGTCTTACGTATTATTTTGTTTTCACGCTAACGCCGTGTTTACTCAGGTACTTATTAGAGCTGACTAGACTCAGGGATCACTTACCAACTGATGAACCGGATTCGAACTCGAGACTTCCGGGTTAGCATTCGTTTGTCTATCGCACGTCAACACCATCCCATTTTGGAAAAATAAAAAAAAAATACAAGCAATGAAAATATATTGTAACAGGTGGGACGGGCAGTTGGTTTATTTTTGACCGAATTATGCCTAAGGCGAAGACGTCGTTAAATCAATACTTTGTACTGTCAGCAATCCTATACACATTAGGGTAAAAACATTTATGATGAAAGTACTGACGTAAAGCGAGTAGAGTTGCCACTCCCCAAGTAAATCGTGAATTTTTAAGTACAATTCTGTGAGGTTAGGTCAGGTTAGGTGAAAACAGTTTTGTTATTTTTATACCAATCGATGATTTTGGTAAGACTTAGCGCACTCACAGGTCTTGTTTTTATATGCATTAAGAATAACGTGTCTCATTTTTTTAACACAGTAGACCCTCAAAGCTTGTTGAGTTGCCCTAATCGTTATTGTAGACATGGATAACTAACTTGTTGTTGTGCAAAATTATTTTAAAATAAACCGGGAGTGATCTCCCCTAAACTTTCTCGAATATTCTAATATAACACTACGGGGGATGGCAACTTGGGATAAAGACTTCTAGATATGATTTTTAATCCATTTTAAATACTCAAACTTTTTAAAATAGAATATAATCTCGTAGAAAAAAAGAATTGCACACCAAGTGAACGCTAAATAAAGATGTGCATAATAGTGCGCAATATTATTAGTACTTTATAAATTTACATGCGTTTTTTGAGAAATCGGAAATAGCGTAAATTAGTACTTCCGGTCAACGGAAATTACTCACGATTTGATAGAAGGTAGAGAATTAGATCTTTTACTTACATATCAAATTTCATTTATCTATCTGAAATAGTTCTCAAGTTATAGGCTTTTGAAAAATTCAAAGTAGAAAAAGTACCACTTTCGGTTATCGGAAATCGCTCAAAAGTTGATACGGATCTACGATTTTGATAAAATACTTATATATGAAATTTCATCAACCTAGCTGTAACGGTACTCAAGTTATCGTGTTTACACACCGACACGCACACACACACACACACACAGACACACAGACATACGGACAAGATTGCAAAATTATGTTTTTCCGTATCAGTGAGGTGTAAAACGTCGAGATTTGTAAAAGTCTCGATTTTTTTTTGCACGATTACAAAACTTTCTCTATACTTCGTATATACGAGAAAGTAAAAACTTAAAGATGAAAAAAAAATCTTTTTTATAGTTTAAGAATTTATGTTATAAAAGCTTGTAATATTAGTTAAGAATTCAGAGAGTATTAATTTTTGGTGTTTAAAGCTACATTTCTATTTACTTGTATGAAACCGACAATTTAAACTGTTTTATTCAATAAGACAAACTTAATTTTCACTAAAATGTTTCTGGTAAATATTTTAAATGAATTGATACCTTTAAATTAAGCCATGTCTGTTTACATCTTTCGCGGAAAGACAAGGAAAAAATAAATGGCTTATGATTTTTTTTTCAAATTTTTTGTAATTATCGATAATAAAAATACAACAAATATGTCAAAGCTTTAGAAAACTCAGTAAAAATTACATCTGTTAATGAAACGCAATTTTTGAATTATTTAGAGATTATTCTCTGTGAACCCCGCTATCAAAATATTCGGGGGAGTGGGGTAGACTTACTTCGGGGGGGGGGGGGGGGGGACAAAAGCCCCCCCCCCCCCCCCCCCCACCGAAGAGATGCCTGGAAGAAACTCTGGTTTAAAGCTAGCTATATAGCGCTGAAAAACCATTAACTAAATTTTAATTTTTATTGTCAACCAAAATACAATCTGATTTATCTGATTTGTTTCAAACACCGAGGTTTATAAATTAATTTAAAATTAATAGTTTTATTTTTTTATTATTTTTTTTAAAAGATTTAGTTTAGTGTTATGCGGACATTTTCCCCAAGTCAATCCTAAGGAAATGTCAAGTTTTATGCATTGAAGTCAGAGGTCACCGGACATGCGTAAAGAGATTTCAGTTTTATTTTAGGCTCATGTGAGGGTGTCGTGAAGGCGCCCCCACCCCCGCCCCCCAGAGCCTTGCAGACAGCTAGGTGTACAAATGGTTGTTATTGTGTCAAACATCCTTGGCAGTTAGGTGTACCAAATGTTGTTATTGTGTCAAACATCCCACCTGCCAGTTTGGTGTACCAAAGGTTGTTATTGTGTCAAACATCCCACCTGCCAGTTAGGTGTACCAAATGTTGTTATTGTGTCAAACATCCCACCTGACAGGTAGGTGTACCAAATGTTGTTATTGTGTCAAACATCCCACCTGACAGGTAGGTGTACCAAATGTTGTTATTGTGTCAAACATCCCTGACAGTTAGGTGTACCAAAATGTTGTTATTGTGTCAAACATCCAACCTGACATCCCACCTGACATCCCACCTGACATCCCACCTGACATCCCACCTGACATCCCACCTGACATCCCACCTGACATCCCACCTGACATCCCACCTGACATCCCACCTGACATCCCACCTGACATACCACCTGACATACCACCTGACATCCCACCTGACATCCCACCTGACATCCCACCTGACATCCCACCTGACATCCCACCTGACATCCCACCTGACATCCCACCTGACATCCCACCTGACATCCCACCTGACATCCCACCTGACATCCCACCTGACATCCCACCTGACATCCCACCTGACATCCCACCTGACATCCCACCTGACATCCCACCTGACATCCCACCTGACATCCCACCTGACATCCCACCTGACATCCCACCTGACATCCCACCTGACATCCCACCTGACATACCACCTGACATACCACCTGACATACCACCTGACATACCACCTGACATACCACCTGACATACCACCTGACATACCACCTGACATACCACCTGACATACCACCTGACATACCACCTGACATACCACCTGACATACCACCTGACATACCACCTGACATACCACCTGACATACCACCTGACATACCACCTGACATACCACCTGACATACCACATGACATACCACATGACATACCACATGACATACCACATGACATCCCACATGACATCCCACATGACATCCCACATGACATCCCACATGACATCCCACATGACATCCCACATGACATCCCACATGACATCCCACATGACATCCCACATGACATCCCACATGACATCCCACATGACATCCCACATGACATCCCACATGACATCCCACATGACATCCCACATGACAGCTAGGAGTGTCACTGACTGACATCCCACATGACAGCTAGGAGTGTCACTGACTGACATCACGTACACCGCTGACACCAACCCGCTCACCGGACATGAAAGGTCATTAGCGTGTTTCTTGTTGCGCGCGCTAGTGAATGGGGAAAATGGAGCGAACCCGGACAGCCATTCAGTTTTTGTCTTGTCAGTCATGTGACTTTCTGTGGCTGATCGGGACGGCACGGATAGGAGAAAGAGGGGGGGGGTATGCAAGGTTAAAATATATAACATCTTCATGCGTCACTAAGGTGCATTGTAAGTTTTTAGAACTGAATTTTCGGGTCCAAGGTCTTTGAAGAAGTAGTTTAAATTTATATAAGAAAACTACAAGGCAAGAATTGTAGCGAAATAATATAATACGGTTAACAAAGAAAATATGGTATCGTCAGATTTTTTTACATTACCGCCAAAATATTATTTTATTTTATTGCTTTAAGGTTTATATTAAAGATCTGATACTTAATGTTAATGTAAGTTTGTGCATTATTTTAAGATTTTTTACTTCATTGTTTTTTGTTAAAATATTCCAGGATTGAATAGAGGACCTCAGATGAAGCCTACTCTAATGAACTTATTTGTTTTATTAAAAAGTTCCCAGTAAGTACAGTTCATGGGGTTGGCGTGGTCGAGTCGGTAAAGCTCATGGTTGCTAAACCGAAAAGTCTCGAGTTCAAAACCTCGGGCAAATGAGACTCGTTAGCTGGGGAAAGCAACTCTTCTGGGAACTCCAAACTCATCATCTGCTTGGTAGGACAAAGGCTATGGAAGCAAATCCAAAAAGAAAAGCAGGCTGAAATCTGAGTCAGTGGCCTCAATGGGGTCATCCATAAAGGACGTCACACGTCGTCACAAAAAGCTAGACCCCCGCTAAAATGACGTCACACCCCAGCCTACACTCACCCCCTCAAAATTGCTGTTGGATTTTTCTTAAAACATTGCTTTTTTATAATGCAAAATTGTGACGTCGCACCATCTAACCGCCCCGTCCCCTCCCCTCATCACACACCGTCACAAAATTACGGACCCCTCCTCCCCCTACGAGTGTGACGTCATTTATGGACGACCCCAATGGCACATAACCAGTTGACACGTATACTTAATTGTGTTGGTGGAGATCCCCCCAACACTAAAATTAAGAACGAAGAAGTACAGTTCCCTTTTCGAACCTGATGGCCCATGAGGTAAGTGAAGTAGAGTTCATCTTTTTCTGTGACCTCGACATATTAAGGAAGAGGATGGGCAGCACAATGCTCAGACATCTCTACTGTCCCTAATGTGACTTATGTAGACCTATCAACCAGCTAGGTGGACCCAGGGACTTTGTACTTACTTCAACCCGGATTCGAACTCAAGACTTTTGGGTTCCTTGTTTTAATTTAAAAAAAACCTTGTATCACTAAATTTGGCGAGAGAGACCTGAAATACCAGGAAGTAACAGAGCCATATTGACCTCTTTCACCCCTTTCACACACCTAATATGAAATCTTGTAACTCTCTCAATTTCCCTTACTATCTGTAGTTGTATCGTTTCTCTCTCTCTCTTTCTCGATATATATATATATATATATATATATATATATATATATATATATATATATATATATATATATATATATATATATATATATATATATAGATATATATAGATATATATAGATATATATAGATATATATAGATATATATAGATATATATAGATATATATAGATATATACATATATATATATATGGAGAATGCAACAGATGTGATGACGTGGTGATAAACTTTTGATGTTTTTAGGTAGGCTACCTGGTACAACCAAACTGTTAGGATTTATTAGACGAAAAAAAAGGTGATTTTTTTTTGATCGACTTAAAACATGAGTGATTAATCTTTTTAAAATATTTGACACGTTTATGGCTTTAACTTTAATGCTGATCTGTGTTTTGACATTTGATTGACACAGGATTTATGTTCTCTGAAATTGCAAATTCTTAAAAGATAAAATAAAACCTTTTTGTAAGAAAAAAAATGGGAGTGTTAATGTTGGCACGGAGTCCAAATTTTCTAACTAGTCTTTGCCTTTACAACGCCGCGTGTTATAAACGACACAGACAGCGTAAGAATGTCCTACTACAACAGAAACAGCGTAAGAAATGTCCCAATGAAGCTGCTCTGGGCCTGTTCTAAAATTAACAACTAATTACATGTACATTAGCTTAATTTGATCACAAAAATTGAAGTGTTATCAGCAGGGATGGACAAGAGGCCCGAGAATTAAATAAAAACTGGCGCCCTTTCCACTTTAATTTTCATTGTAGATTTTTTTCAATATAAGTCATGAGTGTTCCTCTGAAATAGTTATGTACCACTTCCGAACACCGGAAATCGTTAAAAAGGTAATCTGTGTATAAAAAACTTGTATACCTATTTATATTTGAAATTTCGTCCACCTAACTTGATCGGTACTCAAGTAACAGGCTTTAGAAAAAATGGGAAGTAGAATAAGTACCATTTCCGGTTACGGTAAATTTATTTAAAGTTGATAGAAAACTAAACATTTGATATTATCATCAAGTTTTTACATACATACACACAACTGCAATACCTACATCCAGTGGCGTAGCGAGGGGGGGGGGGCGGGGGTGCGGACCGCACCGGGTGACACCATTTAGGGGAGGGTGACACCAAGGCAAAAAATAGCAAAATATATATAGAAAAAAATGATAATTCCACTTAAGTGATTAATTCGAGTGTTAAATAGTCTTTTAAGAAGTGCAAATCGGAAGTTTGAGCGGGGGGTTGCAAATTGAAAATTTGACCCCGGGAAGGGTCGCTACGCCTCTGGGGGAGGGTGACACCATTAAGTGCCGCACCGGGTGACACTCGACCTCGCTACGCCACTGCCTACATCCTTTATATTGGTTACGGCCTACGATAAAGTTGGGAGGTGTAAACCAGCAAAAACTGTCAAAAGCTCAATT
Organism: Physella acuta; assembly: GCF_028476545.2. Taxonomy (NCBI): domain Eukaryota; kingdom Metazoa; phylum Mollusca; class Gastropoda; family Physidae; genus Physella; species Physella acuta. The sequence goes on along the minus strand of NW_026731948.1, from coordinate 36,545 downwards.
TTTGTGTGTGCACGGATACAATACTTTCTTTATCGGCTGCTCATTCAAAATTACTATTTTAAAATTTTATTTTTAAAGCGTCAATACTTCAATACGATTTAGTTCTAGATCTAGATCTAGATCTAGATCTGTTTCACTTAGTAGGCCTATTTAGGCTACTATAAAGCGGCATGTCAATGAAACATGGGAAAACATGGATTCTAAGCAAATACTAAAATTTACCTGTTTAGAGATTGAAATTTGGGTTATAACCCATTGTATATCTGTATATCTGTCTGTATAATATTTTTAAAGTCGTATTAAAAGTTACCCTAAATTAATTGTCCTGTTACATATTAAAGATTTGTTTTGTACTAACAGCACAAATTGTTAATCGGAATTAAACTGGAAACGAAATTGTTTACAGTAGCAACACAAAACTACGAATAGAAGTAGAATCTAGCTTAGATCTATTCTTGTTCGCAGCAATTATTATATTTTAAAGGATTAGGCCTAGACTTGATATAGACTTAATGTCTTCTTTACACAACATTCATTCATGTTCTCAGGTAGGTCTAAAACAAAAGTTACTCAAAAGTAGCTTCTACTACTAGATCTAGTCATTGTAGACTTGTAGAAATTCTAGATCTAGATCTACGACGTAACTGTACGCTGTACGTACTGAGTACTGTGACAAGTGTAGTTAGTAGTTTAGTGTAGTACTAGTTGTACTACTCTCTTACTAAGTTACTAAGCAGTACTGTTAAACTTAAACTAGTACTTAGTACTCAACAGTAGTGTCTAGTCTCAGTCTAGTACTAGTATTAGTATTAGTAACTACTAGTTACTTCTGTAGTCTGTAGCAGTACTAGTAAGTACTACACTACACTAGCTCTACACGAGTCTACAGCTACTTGACTTGTCTTATACAAGATCTAAAATCTATGTCTTAGGGGTCATCCATAAATGACTTCACTCGTAGGGGGGAAGGGGGGGTCCGTAATTTTGTGACGATGTGTGATGAGGGGGAGGGGGGGGGGGGTTCAGATGTTGCAACATCACATTTTTGCATATAAAAAAGCAATGTTAGAAAACGAATTTTAGACATTATTTCGCGATTTAGATAACTGTTTTAATAAATTGTAATAGTTTAGACAAGATTTTGGAAAAATATCGATGTTTTAAAAAAATTCAACTGTAATTTTGAGGGGGGTTGTAGGTTGAGGTGTGACGTCATTTTAGGGGGGGGGGGTCTGGCTTTTTGTGACAAAATGTGACTGAGGGGAGGGGGGGAGGTAAAATTGTCAAAAAAAGCGTGACGTCATTTATGGATGACCCCTTTTATGCTAAACTACTAGCTTCACTAGCTAGATCTAGCAGTTAGATCTAGATTAGATCTAGGTAGATGTGGTAGTTAGTAAAAAAAAATAGTAGAGTAGTACTAAATTGTTAAATAGGCTAGCTAATTAATAAAAAAAAATAGTAAATAGTTAGGCTTAGGCCTATTTAAAAATTCAAATAGGCCTATATTTTCAAAATGTCGCATGTGGCACTAACACATAGGCCAGAGTATATAGATCTAATTTTGTGTGTGTGTGTATTGAACAGCAATGAAAACCCATCCATTTTTGTGTGCGATTGTTTGGGCTAATTTAGTACTTCAGACTTCCTAGATTCTATTACTTACAACTTTCATACTTTGTACTATATTAGTATAATTATATTATTAGAGCAGGGCCTACTTCTTATTTTAGGGTAATTTGTGAATTTAGGCTTATCTAACTAAACTATACATTGTTCTGTTAAGACTAGACTAGTAGATCTAGCCCAGCTAAATGACCTAATTCATTATTATTGAATTTTAGTTAGTAACTAACCTTTAGGCCTCTTAATCATTTTGGTAATTGGTTCCTAATTATCTAAGAGACCTAATTCTAGATGTATTGCTACTATTAGGGACGGAGTGGTCTAGCGGTAGAGAGCTGGACTACTAACCCGTTAGCCTCGAGTTCGAATCCGGGTTCAAGTCAGTAAACCGTCCCTGAGTCCACCCAACTCTGATGGGTACCTAACTCACGTTAGGGAAAGTAAAGGCGGCTGGGCATAGTGCTGACCACACTATCTCTTCATATGCCGAGGTCACAGAAACAAGTGATTTTAGTGAACTCTATTTCACTTGCCCCATAGACCGTCAGGTTTGAAAGGGAAACTTTATTGCTACTAGTGCAATTGCTGTAACTGTAACAATAAGTGTTCACTGTTTAACAATCCTTTAAATGTGTAAGTGTAAGACTGAGGAAGCAACTTTCAATAATCAGGCAAAAGTCTTCAATGTTTGCCTGAAACAAAAAGCTTTGATTCACATTACTATATTTATATACACTAAGTCATGCCATGCATTGTAAACACTGAAAATATAATTAGAATATAATAATATAATTAGAACAGTGTGCATGTTATTGGAAGATAACTACTAAAATTTCTTTATGCCTCACATAGTCAACAGGATCTGCATTGCAGGGCCCAAAACTATTCTCACAGAACTATCATGCACCATCAATATAATATCTTAGATTTTTTTTTAAATATATACTACTGTCTAGCATATAAAATATAAAGCAGTGTGAAATAAACACTATAATGTCAGATTCTCACACTGACAGATAAATACGCAGTAGGTATATTAACCAACATTTTATTTCAGTGCCTTGTTACTCAGTTTATAAACATGGATTTTGGTAAATAAAAAAGATAATATATAATGCTTAAAATAAAATGTCAATACTAAACTGAATCTTAACCTTATTGTCCAAACTGATTTGATATGTATTAGTAATCATAAATTCATAATAAACCATTTCTGGGTATTAGTAGATTAGATTCTTGACTTCACTTCTGAGTTTTTGAAGACACAACTAATATAAGGCAACTTAACATATTCTATCCACTCTCACATATACTCATATGAGGTCAGAACAATAAAAACTTTATAAGTATTTTAAAAGATAAAGGTTAATCTAAAACAAAAGGTGAAACATATCTAATGCAGAAAACATTATGTATTCCACAATAGGGTACTTGATTGAAAAACAATGTGTATAATGAATTTATACAAGTGATGGTAAATTTAACTAAGATTTTCCTTACCTTAAACTGATGTTGATCAGATCTGTACTTGTTTTATTGTTACAGATATTAGCATATAATACTCTAAGTTTATAATCCATTGTTACAGTTATTGACACAGAATTCTCTTATTTGATTGTTACAGTTTTTGACACAGATTTCTCTAATTTGATGACACATTAATGCATATTTTAGCACAGATTTATTGAATTAAATGATCCATTGTTACATACATTGGCTCAGATTTATCTAATTTAATGATCCATTGTTACAGATATTGGCACAGATTTATCTAATTTAATGATTCATTGTTACAGATATTGGCACAGAATGCAGAGCTGAAACAAAAGCTGCACTACGTTAAAAGAAAGAAAGATGAAGTCCAGCGCCAGTTGGACTCTCTGCTGACCAGAGATCAGAAAACACAGCCCAAGCTGGCAACAAAACAGTATGTTTTTGTTACGTTGCGGATTTGTCTATAAATAGTGTCACTTACCAGGGGAGGTGACGTTCTGACATTTGCGATGATTGTTTATGGACTGCAGGGTATGAGAAATCTGTATGGAAGGGCTGTAGGTGTTGTAACTTGGTGACATTGCTGAGGAGGGGTGGTTGGGTGGGTGAGCTGGCTTTTTCTGATCACGTTTGATAATGTGTGTGTTGCTGCTCTAATAATGTGATGTCATTATAGACCTGGGTCAGCGGCATCAGGTTGGTAAAGCTCGTGGTCACACTACTGAAAAGCCCAGAGTTTATGCTTGATAGCTGGGGATAGAAACCTTTCTAGGAGAGAAAACTCCAAAACCAAACAACTGCTGCCTTGAAGTTTGCTCATGTATGAGCAAAGGCTGTAGATCCAAATCCAGAAAGAATAGCAGGCTGAGATCTGAGTCAACAGCCCTTATAGAGCCTAACTGGTATTACTTAAAAGAGTTGAAGGGAATCCCTTCCACAAATTCCCTTCCACCATTACAATAAAGAACAAAGAAGAATAGACAACCTTTATTCTTTTCAGTTTATTTTTCATCTCATATTAATTTACAATAACATTAATGAAAAAATAATTTAAAAATATTATTTTTTTAAAATGATTCTTTAACCTGTGAAATGAATATTTTGTTGCTAAACTATTTACATAGTATAAGCAATATACATTGTTGAACCATAAAAGATGAGTCAGCAGAATTGTGGAGATTATTTATAGGCATGGTGGGAAGTGGGGGGGAGTAGACAGGATACATCTTTTTTTTAAACAATCACCCACCAGGACTCAACTAAAAATAGCTCACAGTTTCACAGTTTTGATAGGGAGACAAATTGCTTGACATTTAATTATGAGAATACTTTCAAACAATTTCACAACATCAAATTGTCACGTATCAGATGATTGCCCTAGTGTAGGATGGTGAGTGTACCAGTTTGAGGGTCAAGGTAATTCCCCTTTGTGTGCCCCACTGGTGAAGGGGAGGTTGTGGCGTAGTGTATTGTGTAATGGGAACAAATTTGTTCACTTTTCCTCTGTCACAGTTTGTGGACAAATTGACTAGACTCTAACCTTGACATATGAGCAACGCCAAACAAAATGCTGAAAGTTAAAAATAAATTCCATTTATTAAAGAAAATATATGGAACGAATTCAAATTTTATAATTGTTTATAGTTTTAATTTGAAACAAATTATTTACAATTTAAAATATTTTTTTGGTGTTGACAAGTGTGGCCATACAAACAGAGTTGAAGCCCTGGACACTGCGCAGTGTGAGCCAGTTGACCAAACCACCAGACAAACAGCTGCAAGAATCTGACCTCTCTAAAATAAACAAGTAAGAGTTCGTTCTCCGTCACCTAACAGTTTAAAAGTATTTTTTTGTGTGCGGAACATTTGGCCTTGTGTGGTCGCCAGAAGATAAAAAAAATCACAGAATATCTTAAACTATTCTATGTGGAACAATCATGAAGATTTACAGGATATTTAAGACATCCAAAAATAATGGGCCCTTTAAGCAAAGACAATCAGGCATTTTTTCATTCACTGCTAGTCTGAATGCTTGCAAGTGCAAGCTAATTTAGAATGTAGACCCTATGCCTAACAATTGCATTATTTAAAAAAAATGTTGGTCACCACAGCGCTATGCAATCTGATGAAACAAATTTCAATTGCCGGTTTCATTTTTAAATGAAGGGGGGGGGGGGGTGTACTGTCAATAGTATGCCTGAACTCCCCCTTAATCCGCCACTATTTCTGAACAACTAACATCAACATGAAACATCACATATTTGTTTGTTTGCCAAAGACATTGGTCTAACCATGCTACAAATTCGTTTTATGCTTTTTATTTGTAGTCAGCCTTTTCTGTTTGTCAATTGTGTTTAGGCTAATGGACATGCATTCCCAGTTACTGAAGAGGTATGACAAAGAGGTGAAACTAAACATGAGCTATGCTGACACCATCTCTGAGTTAAATGTAAGTATCATCATGGATCTAATTAAAACAAATATTACAATATTTTTTAATGTGTTAATTAGCTCACTTGTTCAGAGATGTATTACTTTTGTATCTGCCTATTTATTTAAGTCTGGGTCACGATTGCCTGGTTTTTCAACACCTGGTAGGTCAGGGTCACCATGACTCAGTTTTGAATTTAAAGCATGGGTCACCATGACCTTGTTTGTTATAATGACCAGAGGGTCAGGCATGTGTCACATTGAGGCTTGTGCAGCATTCGTTATATCACTGTGCTGTTGATTGCTGTCAAGGTGTTTTTAGCTTTAAGAGGCCCATCCTAATCTTTCTAATGCTGAGGTCATTTAGAAGGCTATATTAAACCATTCATCCTAAACTGTCTGATGCTGAGGTCAATTCACAAGGCTATCTTAAATCTTTTGTTGTTAAAAAGCCATAAAGCACTTTCACAAATATATTTTCCAGACATTGGAATAATTAACTTACTAGCATATTTTACATAATAAATAATCTATATATATATAATTCTCTTCTGGGAGACGCTAGAAAACAAGCTGTAAACGCGCTCCCTACCTCCCCACCCCTACATGGTCTTAGTGAGCTGTGTTCACTCTAAATGTTTACAAGCAGAGCCGGGTTTAGTGACGCCTATTAGGGGCAGATAATTTAGTTTGAAACGATTTTAAACGTAGGGGGAGGGGGGGGGGGGGAAGAAGGGGGGGGTTATGGTCCTTAACGAGCTACTTATAGTGTTTTAAAGAAATATTTTCAGTGGCAGCGTTGGTACCGTCGAATTCACAAATTATGAATTACTGAAAAATAATTTACAAGCTCATTGCTAATGAATTTATTCTTGTTTCATAATGTAATTTTTTTTTAAAGCCACATCTCTGTATAGCTGAAGGGAGGTAATCCATCATATTATTGTTATTTGATCTCCCTTTGTTAAATCCATTTCAGATCAAGTTAGCTGAGGCAGACAAACATTTGAGAGAAGCAAGGGAGAAAACTCTTAACTTAGAAAGGGAGTTAATTTTATCTAAAGCTAAATCAGCTAAACCAGGTTTGATTAAATCGTTTTCAATGTTTTTTTTTCTATAATCTAGTGATTACTTGGTGCATACATTTTATTTCCTTCTATTCAAATTAAACAATATTTAAAAAAAAAATCATTTTCTATTTACAGTTAATGAGGTGATATGCAGTGTATTTCAAATAATAATAAAATATCATTTTCTTTTTTACAAGAGTGTGAAGATCATGTTCTGAGAGATGTATTGAAAGAAAGAAACAAGTTAATGAAAGAAAATAAAAGATTAAAAGGGGAGTTGAAGGGTTTAGACCAGGTAAGCAATAAGAAAACATATGTTAATGTTGTTTCAGTTATAGTGCTGTGATAGCTTCAGAATGTATTAAAATGGTTTTGTAGGATGTATTTTTTTAGGATATGATTTTTTAAAAGTTGAAATTATTTTTATTTAGATTGAGTTGTAAAATAAATAAATAAACAAAGTAAAAGACTACTACTACTAGTAAATATTCCTGTTGTTTTGAGCAATTATTTGGTTATCTAAGTTATTAATTTGACAGTTTTAAGTATTTTCTTTTGTCTATATATCATTATGTTATAATATTTTCCTGTTGGTGCCCAAGACACTTGTAAAGTAAAGTTCCCTTTTCAAACCTGACGGTCTATAGGGCAAGTGAAGTAGAGTTCACTTGTTTCTGTGACTTCTGCATATGAAGAGATAGTGTAGTCAGCACTATGCCCAGCCGTCTTTACTTTCCCTAACGTGAGTTAGGGACCCAAGACACTTGGGAAGATGAACTTTTAAATATTTTGGCCTACATATGGGTAATGTTGTCAGCACTATACCCATCCGCCTTTCTTTCCCTAAGATTAGTTAGGTACGCATCAGAGGTGGGTTGACTCACGGACGTTCTACTGATTTGAACCCAGAATTGAACTTGAAACATTTGGGCTAGCAGTTTAGCTCTCTACTGCTAGGCCATGTCGCCCCTATCATTATGTTATGATAACTGGTGTTATTTTATTTTTCAGAACTTCTTTGATGAAATTGAAGACTTGAAATTTGCTTTGCTTCAATCCAGCAAGATCAATGAAGAATATAAAAACACTTTGGCCAAAATGTGTTTGCAATTTGGCCTTCCTTTTCCCCCTTCAGACAATTACCAGGGGTCGGCGTGGTCGAGTCGGTAAAGCTCATGGTTGCTAAACCGAAAAGTCTCGAGTTCGAACCCTCGGGCAGATGAGGCTCGTTAGCTGGGGACAGCCACTCTTCTAGGAGAGACAACTCCAAAATTAAACAACTGCTGCCTTGTAGTTTGTTCTTGGTTGGACAAAGGCTATGGAAGCAAATCCAAAAAGAAAAGCAGGCTGAAATCGGAGTCAATGGCCTCAATGGCGCATAACCAGTTGACACGTAACGCTTAATTGTGTTGGAGGCGTGGTCGAGTCGGCAAAAAAAGCTCATGGTTGAAAAAATTCGAACAAAGTCTCGATTTCAAACCCACTGGCAGATAAATCTCGATCCCCTTCAACACTAATAATTAAGAACGAAGAAGAAGAAAGAAGAAGACAATTACCTGGCCAAAAATCCAACAGTCACCATGATCAAGTAAAAATTTTGACCAACAAATAGAAAAGACAAGTCAGGAAATTATACAATAATTTATTGACAAATTCAATAATGACTAGGCAAAATGGATGTGATATTAATTTAAATAGAAAATTATAGGCAATATTAGTTAACCCATTAACTGCTGGAGCACTGCATGGATGTCATGCAAGTTTTAGCAGCCAAAGGGTTAACTTGGGTTTTTTGTGTGCAATGTCAAACATTTTCTGACTGGTCAAAAATGTGTAGCAGATATGTTGAAAGACAAGAAAGTGTTAACAAATCAAATTTTGATGGTGCTTTGATTAGCACAGCAAAACACACACTCACATACTACTTCGAGATTGGCATCATACTTTTGTTATTGGTTACTTGAATGTTGCCTTTTGACACTTGCCTTCAAGCAAAAAAAAAAAAAAAAAACCAAACCATTCATGCTTCTGCTATATCAAACTTGGACTGTTCTGCTACACAACAGCATAGATCAACATTGACAGTTAAAAATTGTGGTTATTATTAACATTCCAGTTGAAGCAACATGACAACTGTACAGAGAGGGAGGGGGTGAGGATGGATTTTCCCAGCTCAAAACATGAGACTGAACACAAAGGATTCAGTAATATGAATAGTTTACATAAATGTGCTAAGTTGTCAACTGAGCATTTGGTAGTCATGGAAACAAGAACAGTCACTCTTGTTGAATTTTTATTTATTTATTTACAAAGGATTTCTATTCAGCCAGTATTAAATAACTTGTGGTTTTGGTTAGCAAAGTTTTTCCCCCACTTCAAGTGGTTTAAAATGGAACAAGTTTATAACATTGGTTTTAGCAATTTTTCTTTACAGATTAGTGGAGTCACTTCTAGCTTGAAGAAAGAATGTTTTCATGGGTTCTTTCCCTTTGACCTTAGTGATCCCCCTGTAATCGAGGTGGTAGCCATTTTTGGTCAGAATGGCAGCTGTCTCCTCCCTGACCTGGTGACACACAGAACGTTTCACAATCAGATCAACAATCTCAACAATCACATCAACGTATCACATATGTAAACAAGATTGAGATGGAACAGACACTAAAAACAGGCAACCTGACTTTCGTCATTAAATATAGACAACCTGGAACATTGTACTAAAGCTAGACTACCTTATCTTTTTGTTTAAAATAAACTACCAGGATCTTTTCTATAAGACTACCTGGATCTTGCCACTAAAGGTGTAGACTGCCTGGATCTTTAAGATAGACAACCTGAATCTTCCCATTTATAACTATAGACTACCTGGATAGACCTACTTTTATAACCTGGATTTTCCAAAGGTAGATTACCTGCATCTTGCCTGTAAAGGTGTAGACTGCCTGAATCTTCCCATTTATAACTATAGACTACCTGGATAGACCTACTTTTATAACCTGGATTTTCCAAAGGTAGATTACCTGCATCTTGCCACTAAAGGTGTAGACTGCCTGAATCTTCCCATTTATAACTATAGACTACCTGGATAGACCTACTTCCTGGATTTTCCAAAGGTAGATTACCTGCATCTTGCCACTAAAGGTGTAGACTGCCTGAATCTTCCCATTTATAACTATAGACTACCTGGATAGACCTACTTTTATAACCTGGATTTTCCAAAGGTAGATTACCTGGATCTTGCCACCAAAGGTAGATTACCTGAATCTTGCCACCAAAGGTAGATTACCTGAATCTTGCCACCAAAGGTAGATTACCTGGATCTTGCCACCAAAGGTAGATAACCACTAAAGGTAGATTACCTGGATCTTGCCACCAAAGGTAGATTACCTGGATCTTGCCACCAAAGGTAGATAACCACTAAAGGTAGATTACCTGGATCTTGCCACCAAAGGTAGATTACCTGAATCTTGCCACCAAAGGTAGATTACCTGGATCTTGCCACCAAAGGTAGATTACCTGGATCTTGCCACCACAGGTAGATAACCACTAAAGGTAGATTACCTGGATCTTCCCACTAAAGGTAGATTACCTGGATTTTGCCACCAAAGGTAGATAACCACTAAAGGTAGATTACCTGGATCTCACCACCAAAGGTGGATTACCTGGATTTTGCCACCAAAGGTAGATAACCACTAAAGGTAGATTACCTGGATCTCACCACTAAAGGTAGATTACCTGGATTTTGCCCGCTTCACCAGAACTGTCCATCCTGCTGGCCACATTGACCGTGTCCCCCCAAATGTCATACTGGGGTTTCCTGGCACCAATGACTCCAGCAATCACTGGACCATTATTGACACCTGCAAACACAATGTATCCATTCATCATTACACGTTTAACAGTAAACCAATACAGTGATGACAAACCTTCGATATGGCCACCAATCAACACAACAACATGTATCACCCTTCTGTTTTTAAACGTATCACTCATGTGCTATCTTACATATTTTAGCACTGAAGAGTTAAAAATAAAATGATTAGAAAAAAATGTTACCAATTCTCAAGCTAAAGTTGTTGAAAGAATGTTCGTTGATGGCGTCTAATTTGGCCATGATGGCCAAGCAGAACTGAATCATTAGAATAATGTCTCGCTCACACGTTTCATTATCCTGGATAACACAAAATACTATATTATTAGTTTACTTGAAAGAAACGTTAAATATTAAAACATTCTCTATGCAGACTTTTATTTTATACACTTTCACGATCAGTTGATGTAAGGATAAAGAACTTCTAGTAATTAAAATTTACTTCTCAACACACTTAACTTATTACTACAGACATTCTTCATTTAATTACATTTTATTGGTAACATTGTATTCATAAAGTTAACTATGATTATTGTACTTTAAACAAATTTAAGTCTCAATCCCTCAAAAGTGTTTACTGCTGTTTTCAGGTGTAATAAATTTAAAGGATGTCTCACTATTAAGTAGATACGATTAGACTATTTGTACCTTGTAGAAAATGTTTGTATTAATGTTCATGTACATAAAACAAGATATATTTTGCATTAAATTTTAAACCCAACAATTGACCTTGTTTCTGATTTAAGTAGTCTCCCTTTAACTTAAAATTTTTTTTTTGCTTTTGACCAAAACAGCAAGAATCGTAGTGCAGATGGAAGTAGTGCACTAAAAATAAAATACAGCTAAAAGACACAATACAGCCAGAAGAAATGATGCAGATAGAGAAGTTAGCTCAGTCTAGCTCTCACCTCTATTCTTCTAGCCCCAGCATGTAGGCCTGTGGCTGCCATGTATGTGCTTCCAATTGTTTTTATTTTCTCAACTTCCTGAAATTTCTTTATAAGTAGCTGTGGAGACAATATTATGATCTTTTTATGAAGCAGCACAAAATCTGAGGCAATACATTGGTCATGCTCTAATCTATAAACATGTTCTTATAACAAGTGACTTAAACATGTACCTGGAGCCACAAATTCATGTAAAACTTATGAATCTAACCTATATACTTGTTCTTGAGATAAGTGCCTTAACATGTTTTCAGTATTCCATAAAATGTAATAATTTTTTTGATAAAAAGTACCATGCATGTTTTCAGTGCAACAAATTGATTAAAACCTACCACATCGAAGTCTGAAATGATCTCGTTGAGTACCCGTATACACTCCAGCCCCTCGCCATTTGCCTTGGTTTGCTGGTAGAAATCTTTAAAGTTTGGAATTGAGGCAAACATGACACAGGCATTGCTGCAGGATTCATGGTACAGTTCCTTAAATATTGGTTGAAAGAAGTTTAGAACAAAAGAAAATTGGATACAGGTTTCAGACATAATATATTCTTTTAAGGAACATTACATAATTTTAGACTAATTTATTAGTAGGCCTGGGCATTTTTATTTTTCTATGGAATCTTATTTTTTATAAAAAAAAAAACAGATTTCAAAAGCCTACATTTCACGCTGCGAAACAAAAAACTCCTAATAACTAATGACCCACCTCATGTTTGCGAGAGGATCGCAGGTAATATGCTATAACGTGGGATGGTATGATATTTTCCAGAACTATTTTGTTTATAGCAGCCATCATTTTTACCTGGAGATTTAAAAACAACAAACACTTTTTATAAGTAGGTTTCATCAAAAGTTGAACAATTTAAATGAAACAAAATAGGAAACAATATTAAAAAGAATTGATACACCAGTGACTTTTACAATACAAGCCAAGTTTGATGCGGAATTTCTATATCATAAAATGATTACATTTAATTTTTTAATATTTTTAAATTGTAAATAATCTAATGACCTGTTGGAATTTATAAGCTCAGTGTCTGTCCCTAATAGCTTACTGGATTTTAGATTTTGTACATCTTAATAACTTAAAATACTGTCACACACTAAATTATGAATTTAAAAAAAAACAACTGTTTGACAACAAATTATGAACTAAATAACTTAAAATACTATTACACACCAAATTATGAATTAAAAAACTACCTATATAAAATAAAATACTGTCTTACATCCAGTATTAAAAAACTTAATTACTTAATTAAGTAATTAAAAATGAATAAAAAAAACAATATAACAAAAAACTGTCTAACAACAAATTATGAACTAAATTACCCACCTGTTCTGTCTCTCTCTGGAACTGTAGTTTGAATAAATGTCCTAGCCTGTTTGCATATTCCATCTGTCTGTCTAGGTAATGCATAGTCAACAACACAATAACAAAATAAATGGTAGCTCTTTCTCTTAGTGACATGTATTCATTCCCTTCACTGAAAAAAAAAACAAAATGCAAACTAAAAATTTTGAAAATTAAAAAAAAAAATTAATTAATTAATATATCTAATATACTGAGTAAAAAAACTACAATATAGTGCCATAGTTATGTATTGATTAACTACTGTGCTTAATGTTTTTAAAATAAATTTAGTAATTAAATGGTCTTGCCTGTGTAGGTAATCATACTGATCAAACACTGAGCCTTTCCCTGCATGTATGATGATGTTGACTAAGATGAACATGATGGAGAGAAAGATGAGTTTGATGATGAAGCTGATCTGTATGAAGATACTGTAACCAGTGAAGGCGAGCAAAAAGCTTAAGACATAATACTGTGGAGGAAAAGAAATAAAATTATTTTGGCTTCTTCTTCGTTCTTAATTTTTAGTGTTGGGAGGGATCGAGCCTTATCTGCCAGAGGGTTTGAACTTGAGACTTTTTTTCGAATTTATCAAACATATCTTTGCCAACTCGACCATGCTTCCATCACAATTAAGGATTACGTGTCAACTAGTTATGCGCCATTGAGGCCATTGACTCTGATTTCAGCCTGCTTTTCTTTTTGGATTTGCTTCCATAGCCTTTGTCTAACCAAGAACAAACTACATGGCAGCAGTTGTTTGATTTTGGAATTGTCTCTCCTAGAAGAGTGGCTGTCCCCAGCTAATGCGCCTCATCTGCCTGATGGTTTGAACTCGAGACTTTTCGGTTTAGCAACCATGAGCTTTACCGACTCTACCAGGCTGACCCCCTAGTTTGGCTTAAAAACTGGAAGAAAATCTGGCAAGATTAAAAAATGTAACATAATTTTCTAAAAATAGTATGGGTTTTTTAAAGAGTAAATTATTGTTATCAAATTGAACTGACTGAAGGGTAGCTACATAGTGCTGTCCCTGTCTCAGACTTTGCCGCTGTTCTATCTGTTGCGTTCACAGAGCCTTCACAGTGTGCCTGTGTGAAAGAACATTGATCAAGGTTTTAAAGGGTTGTCTATAAAACTATGTTTTGAAATTGTATACTATTTAGAGGACTGACTGAAAAAAAGTAATGCATTTTTCATTGTTCAAGGAAGATAAAAAAAAATTTCCATTAGAATTCATTCTCAGATAGGGCAGATGAAGTAGAGTTCATCAGTTTTAATGACCTTGATATATAAGGGGAAAATGTGGTAAGCACTTAGCCGAGCTGCCTTTGTTTCCCTATTATGACTCAGGTACCCATCAGAGCTGGGTGGACTCTGCGATGTTCTACAGACATTCACCTGCTTCATTAGAATTAGGCCTATAGTATTTAAAGAAAATGTTAGGCTGGACATTTTGTGGCATTCCGAAAGGAGGGGGAGGTAGCTATTTAAATGCTCTGTGAGGGTACAGGAGCTTGGCAATGTATGGGGAAGATATGCTAAAATCTCTAAATAGGCCTCGATTCTATAAGTTAATTTAAAAATCAAATATCAGTTCATTATTAAAAATAGTTTTGAACTATCCCAAATGTATGCATCTAACATGTATACATGGTTTTCAGACAAGATCTTTAAACATGTCTACTTTTGTAACAAAGTCATGAAAACAGATCAATCTAACCTATATAATGCCACATGGAGGGGGGGGGGGAGATATTGTGAATGACATATTTAAAAAAAGAAATAAAACCAGCTAGACATTTACCATGCTGATAGTTGAAGTGAAGAAAATAAAGCCCACGCAGCACAATGAAAGCACCACACGCACCCATGCCATGGTGCCCACATACTCTGAGATCTTGGTGAAAATGTCCAAAAATTTGTGACAGCGTTTCTGCAATGTTTACAAGTTTTTAAAATGAGGATCAGCCAGTTTGTCAACGACAATTATGTTTTAAAAATAAAACTCCCATAATTCCTTGAGTTAACCAAAATTGATCTTACCAAAAAATGAAACTTGTTACACAAACACACAGCTGTTAAAGCTGTAAATAACAAAACTCCAAAAAAGGAGGTGACGAAAAACAAAGCACTCCTGAAAGAAAAAAAAATGTTTTGTTTGTTAGAAGGTTATTTTAATTACTGCTTTGTAATGTTACATAAGTTATGTAATGCATTAGAATCATATCTTTAAGCTTTTAATCATTTGCAAAATAATCAATATTTTTAAATTTTATTTTATCATAAATTGGGAGTATTATTAAACTAAAATATAATATTAGAAAACAATTTCTAATTTATAGTCTTATGCAAAGGCATTATTTATACACTTATTTATACACATAATACCCTAATTTAGATTACGACTCTTGATCAAAATATTTTCTTCGTAAAACATCTTTCTAATGCTTTGCAGGTTTTTTTTTAGAATTGTTGTGAAAAAATAACTAGTGACTAATCAGCTCACTGGGCAATATAATGTGGTCTAAATGAAGAAAGTAACAAAATGTAATTGAAAAATAATAATTACCTGGGCAACATGATAGCCTGAATGATGAATATAACGATGAAGATGAAGAAAGCTGAGATAACGTAAAATGAGAACATGTCATCAGATTGTTTTGAAAAACTGTGCTCGGCTGAGGGGTCAAGAAACTGCAGGAACACGGAATGCATCTCTGCTTCAGATTTACACTGGTAGCTGGGGAACAGAAGATTTGGTACTTTAAAATATTAACATAGAAATATTAGAGTTGAATACATTTTTTATAATAATAGTAGGCAAGTTATAGTTTTGTTAGTAAAAAGTGTAATTAAAGCTTAATTTTGTTAATCTTTAAAATAAAATTTCATTCAAAAAAATATAAATTACTGGAAGTTTAACTAGGTGTTTATTTGGTTATAAACTTTAAAGAAGTTCAATGGGTAGTCTATCAGTTTTACCACAGAATAATTTAAACTAATCAATTCTTTAAGTCTTAAAATGAGTGACTGACCTGTTGTGACTGATATTATTTAACCTCTCTCTAAGTCTTGAACTGAGTGACTGACCTGTTGTGACTGATATTATTTAACCTCTCTCTAAGTCTTGCACTGAGTGACTGACCTGTTGTGACTGATATTATTTAACCTCTCTCTAAGTCTTGCACTGAGTGACTGACCTGTTGTGACTGATATTATTTAAACTCTCTCTAAGTCTTGCACTGAGTGACTGACCTGTTGTGACTGATATTATTTAACCTCTCTCTAAGTCTTGCACTGAGTGACTGACCTGTTGTGACTGATATTATTTAACCTCTCTCTAAGCCTTGAACTGAGTGACTGACCTGTTGTGACTGATATTATTTAACCTCTCTCTAAGTCTTGCACTGAGTGACTGACCTGTTGTGACTGACATTATTTAACCTCTCTCTAAGTCTTGCACTGAGTGACTGACCTGTTGTGACTGATATTATTTAACCTCTCCTGGAGACGCGTGTTGATCTCATCCTGCTGTTGTTTGTCTGCTGCCAGAAGTCTGTCACAGGTAAACAAAGTTCAAAGGTTTTGACATAGATAATATTTCAATGTTATACTTTTTAATACGTTTGTATAGGGGCAGTGTTCAATGTTTTTCAGAACTAGCAAGTCATAAAATATACTCATTGATTTGTATAGATTTGAACTCACCCTTGATCAATGCCAGTGGAGTTCATCATAAAGTTGGAATCTATCAAAGCAAGGCTCTGTAACAAATTCAAGTGAATTATAGAAAAATTGCTGGATAATGATAAAGGAAGAAATTTTATTTCAAAACTTAATAGTTAAATTAAAACAAATACCTCTGGACTAAAACATACTTAATTCAATTGACATATAGAAAAATTGCTGTATATTCATAAAAGAAAATCTTATATTGAAACTTAATAGTTAAATTAGTGGTCGTCCATAAATAACATCATGCTCGTAGGGGGGGAGTCAGAAATTTTGTGACGGTGTGTGATGACGGGGAGGGGGGTTCAGATGGTGGGATGTCACATTTTTGAATTAACAAAAAGTAATGTTAGAAAAAAAAATTTAGGGGGGAGGTAAAAATCGTCAAAAAAAGCTTGACGTCATTTATGGATGACCCCTTAAAACAAATTTGGACAAAACAAAATAATTCAATTTAATTCATAGAAACATTACTGGACTTTTATAAAAAGAAAAGTTTATAGTGATACTCAATAAAACAAAAATTTAAACAGAAAAATACAAATTAGCCTGACCGTGAGACTCAAGACTTTGGAGACCATGGAACTGGTCTTCAGGTTGGCGAAAGGTTTGTCTACACCCCAGGTCTCCAGGAACTTGGTCACTCGCAGAGATTTGCGCAGTCCACTCAGGTGGTACCTGGTCTTGCCCAGCTTCCTGTCCCGCGTCTGAAACAGTTGATTGTAACATGAGTACTCACTACTGCAAAGGCATGTAACGCACTATATTTTTTTCTCTTGCTGTAAAAAGTATAAAAGGTGCGCATAGCTTTCTAGGATTTTCAAGAGGATTTGTGTAATGGAGGCTAGAAATTTCTTAGATATTATGTAATAAAACTAATTTAATTAGTTAAAATATAAACTTTTAATTTTGACATATAGGACCTATCTAGCATTCTTTAGATTAAAAGGTTTCCAATTTAAAAATTTTTTATGATCTTAAATTTGTTGATGTGCAGGCTTTCCCAAATCAGTACAGTACCAAGATTTAAAAAATAAATTTATAACATGTTTTACTTCCCCTGGGGAAAGAGAAAAGTAAGCAGGACAAGGAAATCCTGGACAGTAGAAGATGAGGCAAGGGCTGCTGGGCTTGCATGGGTACAAATAAAGAGAGCCACTCAAAACCTAGTCCAGTGAAGAGGTGTGGCTGCAGCTCTTTACGACCCAGGGCCACAAAGCAATAAGTGAAAAGAATAAACCAATTCTTTAAAAAGTTGTTTCCAGCCACTTACTTGCCGCCTCTCTACTGGAACCACCAGGAATGTTTCCACTTTGTTCTCAGCTAAAAATAAACTTCTCTCATGTCCTTTACCATCCTCCACTTCATATTCTCCTTCAAGAAAAGCCAGCGTTTGCTTTGAGATGTGAACACGGCTAAAACAGAAAAATAAATAAAATACATAAATCAAATAATTAGTTAAATAAATAAATAAAATAAATTGATGTTTTCTTTAAATAGATAAATTTTAAATGACATTTTAAAGTAGAAGAAAGAAAAACTGTGCTACAAGGTTGAAATTTTCTTTGTGTCTGGCCTAAAATTGCTGTCATGCAGATTCATGAAAAATGTATTGAATAATTAGTAGGCCTACAACTTAACATAGTTATACATGGGCCTACTAATAGACTAATAGATCATCAGGTACAATTACTACAATATCCATAAGCTTATCTACTACGAGTTTGTAATAACCTTCTCATTTAGCATATCTACTGTCTACATATTAATAAGGGAACTTACTCCATTTTCCACCATTTCCATTTCCATAATTTAAAACATGCCACTTCTGTAAACTAGATCTTTATTCTTCTATTCCTTTACACCCCAACCAAACCCCTGGCAAAAAGTCTGCTCTAATAGCAATATAGCAATACACCATAATACTGCACATTTTATTAAAGGCTTTTTAGGTCTTATGTCATAATAGGCCTACTTCTGTTAATAAGCTGGGAAGAAATAGATTTTGCTAATCCAAAGCATAAAGTGTAATTATTAAATTTTCCTATAGCCTGTCAGTGTCATAAATTGTTTAGTTTTAGTCTTATAATCATTATAATTATACTCATTTATAGTCTTATAGCCAGATATGATAAATAAAAAAAAGTTTTAATGTTGGTCTACATTAAGATTTAAGAACGATAACAAGATTTAGATCTATATTATTAGCAACTATTAACACTGTAAAACAAGTTGTACTGATCTAATTACTAGAGTTCCTAAAAATGAGATTAAAATTGAGGTTACCCAGGGAGGCCGCCAGACTCCATGTGGTTTGCTATGGTAACATCATCAGACCACACATCGTACTGCCATTTTCTAAGGCCCAGTACTCCACAGAGCACAGAGCCTGTGTGAACTCCAATCCTCATATCAACATCCACATTGGTTGCTTCCCTTACATCTCTGTCAAGTTGCCAGCAAAGTTCAAAGGTTAAATTTAACACACTTGATGACTTCAATTCAAGTGTAAACAGGAACACAATAATCGCCATTTATATCTATCATAGTCATGTAAAAATGGAAGTGAGTTTTGATGACAAACCAATTTTTACCCGGGGACAAACTTTCGATTTGCACCCCCCCCCCCCTCAAACTTTCGATTTGCACCCCCTCATACTTTTTATATATATATACTGAGGGGTCTATGGGGGGGGGGGGTTATGACCCCCCTAACCCCCTGCCTACGCCACTGCTATTGCTATTCCATAGCGATTTATTACTGTAGCTAGCTCATAGCTAACTTCGAGCTATTCCATAGCTATACTGTAGGTAGACTTTAGCTATCGTGTATCTAGCCCATAGCTATCCTACAACTATATATTACTGTAACTAGCTGATAGCTGAGATCAACTTTCAGACATGACAGTCCTTAAGGCAAATAAAGTAGAGTTCATCTATTTCTTTAACCTCACCAGGTGTAAGGATTATGTGGTTAGCCATATGCCAAGCCACACATTACTTTCCCCAATTCAAATCAGGTACCAAATTTTGCTGAGTAGACTCAGCTCAATTACTAACTGAACTTGCCCTTAACAAATGGTACAGATATGTTAGCTTTAACCATGTTTCAGAGTAGTATGGACCTCACAGTTTCTCTATATTTGTCTTGTGGGGCCATTGATGTATAAGGTTTGTTTCCTACATCATATTTATCATGCACACCATTTTGTCAATCACAACAAATGTAACATAATTCTGAATAATTTAAAGCAGGTATATCTGTATTAGAAAGATCTAAGATTTGATGTTAATCTTATAAAGGACCTAGTTTAAAGAAATAAGGTAAAATAATTTTATTTTATTTGTTGATTTGATGTACAGAAAGTCTAACAAAAAAGAGCAATGATTAGGAAACAATATTAGTACTTAAAGACATGAAAATTATCTGAAAGAATGGAAATAAATAAAAAAATAAGTAGCAAAGGACAGAAAATGATGTTGTAAATGGCCTATGCTCCACTGGAATGACAAAGGTGTAGAAGTAGAATCTTAAGATTGTTAGAAGAGTTTCAAGAGAAACAAGAACAAGCTTTATCACCTGATGGCGTCCAACATCCTGAGCCCCATACGGACACAGTTGAGCGCGTGATGTTTGTCGGCTGTAGGGACCCCAGAGACACAGTAGTAGCAGTCACCCAGGATCTTGATCCTCATACAGTTGCTCTTCTGGGGAGGGTAAAGGTCATCTTAGTCAGGTGGTCAATCTCTTTGGTAGTGTCAGGCCATTCTTAGGTCACTTGCTTTAGATGTGTCAGGTCATTCTTAGGTCACTTGCTTTAGATGTGTCAGGTCATTCTTAGGTCATTTGCTTTAGATGAGTAAGGTCATTCTTAGGTCATTTGCTTTAGATGTGTCAGGTCATTCTTAGGTCATTTGCTTTAGATGAGTAAGGTCATTCTTAAGTCTATTACTTTAGATGTGTCAGGCCATTCTTAGGTCACTTGCTTTAGATGAGTAAGGTCATTCTTAGGTCACTTGCTTTAGATGTGTCAGGTCATTCTTAGGTCATTTGCTTTATATATGTCAGGTCATTCTTAGGTCACTTGCTTTAGATGAGTCATGCCATTCTTAGGTCCATTGCTTTAGATCAGGGGTCTCCAAACTACGGCCCGCGGGCCGGATGCGGCCCGCGAGATCATTGTATCCGGCCCGCGACGATCTTTTTGTCTACTGAATAAATGTTTGTTGGAGGTGGCCGAGGAGCTTTGCACAGAAAATTCAAAACTATTTGAAAATATAGCTTTGTGTGCAAATACAATTACGCGCCGTGTTGCACAGACGTTGGTGAAAACATTGCGACTCAAATAGCGAAAAATTCAAGCAAGTTAATTTCGCCATTTTTCAATTACAATGGATGAGTCGCTGGGTAGTTGTTCTACCTTAACTTCTTGTGTTCATTAGAGGTGTGGATGAAGACCTGAACACAACACAAGAGCTGGGTTATGTATGAGTCTGTTACCGAAGAGGATATCTAACCATAGATAGTTCAGAGACAAACTCAAAATCGCAAGATTTACTATATTTAACATCAGTAAGATTGCTAATTCTGCAAGAAAATTCTGAGCAGAGTATCTAAGAAAAGAAATAGGGGACTTCCTGATAGTAAAGGCAAGTCACAGTCATTATTGGCTGATGAAGATTGGGTATAGAAATTGGCCTCTGCTGCAGACATACTATTCTTTTAAATTTTCTGAACCTACAACTACAAGAGAGGGAAATCTAGTTTCTGATCTATACACCCACATAAAGGCCTTTAGATACAAACTTATCATGTTTTTGGAACAAGTACAGGCTAACAAATTGGCACACTTTCAGCAGTGCAAGGTCTTTACGGCTGAAGCAACCACTGAGTTCCCCCACGTCATTTACATCCGAGATCATTAAAGACCTCCAGCTGCAGTTTCAGTGGCGGTTTTCTGACTTGGATTCAAAGGCAGAAGAAGTGAGACTGTTTCAAAGTTCATTTGAAGCAAATGTTGTCAGTTGCAAACATGAATTGCAGCTGGAAGTCACTGAATTGCAAGAAAATGACTTCCGTAGAGACACGTTCAAAAAAGGGCGGGTGGGTTTGCATACGTTTTTGCACAAGGAAGACTTTCCTAACATTAAAACTTTTGTATCAAAGTATATTTCAAAGTTTCGAACAACATACCTGTGTGAACAAACATTTTCAAGACTAAAATATGTGTAAAACAATTTGAGAACAAACGTGGACCTCGGGTGGGGGGGTGGGGGTGGACACTTGAAATTTGTATATATTTCTTTATAAATTATATTTCGTTGGGGGGGGGGGGGGGGTATACGTTCTTCGGAGAAGGGGGGGCGCCTCGACCCTGAGGAGATGTCTTAAAGAAACTCTGGCCCCCGAACTGATATTTGATAGTTAATGCGGCCCTCGGGCTGAAAAGTTTGGAGACCCCTGCTTTAGATTGATAAGTTTTATTCAGTGGACCAGTCAACTCACAGAGGCCAGTTGATCGAAGCGTCCAAACAATTCATTCAACATCTTGACCAGCTCTGCTGCCGTGCATTCAGAGGCCAAAGGTGTGAAGTTGACGATGTCTGCATACAGTATGCTGCAGAAGTGGGGAAATCAAAAACATGAATTCACAGAATTTAAGTAATATTAAACATAAACACAAGACACTAATTAAAATAGATGATAGAGATGACTAGCTACATAAGGCCATAGTTTGAGTAATTTATAATAAGCATATAGTCTATGTAAAAAAAATCTTTATTCTTTAAAAGTAGAATATAATATTTAAAATCAATTAAAAAACGACTGAAGTAAGCATTAGAAATGGTTGTTACTGGCTATAAAGATTTTCTCAGCTTCTTCAAATAAAAAAAAAATCTACATATAAATTTAAACTATGAATGATTGTATGAACAAGAGGTAGTTAAGATTTTGCTTTGAAAAATAAAAACTAAAAAACATAAAATTACACATAGATAAGGCAATGAACTAAGTTGAACATATAGTGCAGTGTTATTTGCCAATTTTTTTGACATCGTATCTTTCAACATACACATACTGAAACATCATTGCATACCTAACATTCTCATATCTTTCAACATACAAATCCTGTAACATCACCTACCTAACATTGTCATATCTTTCAACATACTAATCCTGTAACATCACCTACCTAACATTGTCATATCTTTCAACATACAAATCCTGAAACTTCATTGCTTACCTAACATTGTCGTATCTTTCAACATACAAGTCGTGGAACATCACCTACCTAACATTGTCATATCTTTCAACATACAAGTCGTGGAACAACATCGGCCGAGGCTCCCGCATATTTTCCTGTAAATCTTTCTTGATCTCCGTCACCAGGTTGCTGGGTATACACGACACCAACAGCTCGTCCTTGACACATAAAGGGTTAAAGTAAGTCACATGACCACCAGACAAACGAGGGTTAATGGACTACTCCGACCAATTTTTTTCCAAACATACAGTTCCGAAGACTAAAACGTTGTTACTCAATTATTTTAGTTCTGTTCAACTTAGCAGACATTAAAGATATGTCAAAGAAACAAGGCATACATTTAAGATATGACAGTAATATAACAGAAGTCAGTATTGATAAGCAAGACGTATAGGGCCTACAATGTGTTAATAAGCTAGACACACTTCCCGAATTTGCCGGGTTAGCAAACATCAGAAACGCCGGTAATAAAGCAGATAAACATTCGAGTTATGCAAGAACCACACGATAGATACCCAAGAATAAGCAGACACATCTTAGAATAATCAGAATAACCAGACATTCTAGAATAACTAGACATCCCAGAATAACCAGACACATCATAGAATAACCACACATACATCCCAGCATAACCAGACTAACATCCTAGAGTAACTAGACACATCCCAGAATAACCATCCACATCCCAGCATAACCAGACACATCACAGCATAACCAGACTAACATCACAGCATAACCAGATACATCCCAGCATAACCAGACTAACATCCCAGCATAACCAGACACATCCCAGCATAACCAGACACATCCCAGCATAACCAGACTAACATCCTAGAGTAACTAGACACATCCCAGAATAACCATCCACATCCCAGCATAACCAGACACATCACAGCATAACCAGACTAACATCACAGCATAACCAGACTAACATCACAGCATAACCAGACACATCCCAGCATAACCAGACTAACATCCCAGCATAACCAGACACATCCCAGCATAACCAGACACATCCCAGCATAACCAGACACATCCCAGCATAACCAGACACATCACAGCATAACCAGACACATCACATCATAACCAGACACATCACAGCATAACCAGACACATCACAGCATAACCAGACACATCACAGCATAACCAGACACATCACAGCATAACCAGACACATCCCAGCATAACCAGACACATCACAGCATAACCAGACACATCCCAGCATAACCAGACACATCACAGCATAACCAGACACATCACAGCATAACCAGACACATCACATCATAACCAGACACATCACAGCATAACCAGACACATCACATCATAACCAGACACATCACAGCATAACCAGACACATCACAGCATAACCAGACACATCCTAGCATAACCAGACACATCACATCATAACCAGACACATCACAGCATAACCAGACACATCCCAGCATAACCAGACACATCACAGCATAACCAAACACATCACAGCATAACCAGACACATCACAGCATAACCAGACACATCACAGCATAACCAGACACATCACAGCATAACCAGACACATCCCAGCATAACCAGACACATCACAGCATAACCAGACACATCACAGCATAACCAGACACATCACAGCATAACCAGACACATCACAGCATAACCAGACACATCACATCATAACCAGACACATCCCAGCATAACCAGACACATCACATCATAACCAGACTGACATCCTAGAATAACTAGACACATGATAGAACCAGAAATCCCAAAATAGCCAGACAGAAATCCTAGAAAAGTCAGAAATCCTAGAAAAGTCAGACAGAAATCCTAGAAAAGTCAAACATCCCAGAATAACCAGACACATCCCAACATAACCAGACACATCCCAGCATAACCAGACATCCCATAATAACCAGACACATCCTAGAAAAGCTAGCCAGACATCCCATAACTCCCAGACATCCCATAATTCCCAAACATCCCATAATTCCCAAACATTCCATAATTCCCAAACATCCCATAATTCCCAGACATCCCATAATTCCCAGACACCCCAGACGCACCTGCTGCTGTTTCTCCTTCTCCAGCTTTATCATGGAATCCACCGAGTTCCGGGCCTCCAAGAACGCCCGCCTGTGGGCGATGTCAGACAGGAACTTGTGGCTGAGACCGATGACATTGGCACAGACAAGCACCAGCACCGTACAGACCAGCTGGGGGGGGGGGATAATTGGGAGCTGTTAGTTATTTGTATACAACAATTGCTACAGGATTATAACCAATCAACAGCAAATGGGTTAGAGAGCTAGAGAGAATTATGGCCACGGTACCTGTGAGCCAAGGTCAGCGGTCTCGGACATGGCCCCAGCTGTGACCAGGTGTAGCACGGTGACGGCGGTGCCAGAGATGAGCAGCCATTTTCTGGAGAGGGGTAGCACCATGTAGGATACAACCCTGGAATAGACATATGACATGTGACATTCATAACATGTGACATTCATAACATGTGACATATGACATGTGGCATATGACGTGACAAATGACATGTGACATTCATGGCATGTACACCGTGTAGGATACAACCCTGGAATAGACATGTGACATTTGACATGTGACATTCATGACATGTACTTCATGTAGGATACAACAATGGAATAGACATGTGACATTAGACATGTGACATTCATGACATGTACACTATGTATGATACAACAATGGAATAGACATGTTTCATATGACATGTGACATGCATGACATGTACACCATGTAGGATACACTCTGGAATAGACATGTGACATATGGCATTCATGACATGTACATTGTGTAGGATACAACGCTGAAATAGACATGTGGCATATGACATGTGACATGCATGACATGTACACAATGTAGGATACAACCTGGAATAGACATGTGACATATGATATATGACATGTATGACATTTACCATGTAGGATACAACACTGGAATAGACATATGACATGTGACAAATGACATGTGACATGCAAGACATGTACACCATATAGGATACAACACTTGAATAGACATGTCGCATATGACGTGACATTCATGACATGTAAACCCAAAAGGATACATGACATATGACTGATAAATGACACATGACTGATATATGACACATGACTGATATGTGACACATGAATGGTATATGAAACATGACTGATACATGACACATGACTGTTTCATGACACATGACTGAAATATAACACATGACTGATAATGACACACCATATGCATCATGACAAATTTAAGACACATACAAACAATATTTGACTCATAAGTCTATGATACTGGAAAGCCGTAATACACATACATAAACTTAACTCATAACATACTCATTGACAGATGACAGATATATCACATACATCTACATTATGACAAGAAAACACCCACACTGTATAAAACAAAGACGGCACATCAGATGTTGGCGTCCTGCCTTTGCCAAAAGCGAAGTAGACGTTGATGGAGATGGTGGTCCCGGCCAGGATGAAGAGACCCACGTAGGTGGGGTGGGTGAGGAACGACTGCTGGTAGGCGAAGAGGATGATGAGGAGGAGGGTGGTGAAGTAGATGAAACTGAGGCTGAGGTTGACGATACGGCCGATGGATTCGATGGGAGAACTCTTCTGCGACTGAAGGGGAAATAAAAATACAAACTTTTAATTGTGAGTAGGGAAACTTGGG
Source organism: Physella acuta (assembly GCF_028476545.2). Taxonomy (NCBI): domain Eukaryota; kingdom Metazoa; phylum Mollusca; class Gastropoda; family Physidae; genus Physella; species Physella acuta. The sequence goes on along the minus strand of NW_026731948.1, from coordinate 10,065 downwards.
AACAGCTCAAAAAGTCGAACAGGGAATACTGAATTTTTGAAACGAAATTTCCCAATATTGCCGAAAAAAGGAAAACTTTTCTAATAAAATAGAAAATTAAAACCTCAACGTTTTACAATATTATTTTTTTATGTCAATAAATTTAAGAATATATAAAACTATTTAGGCAAAACGTTATATTTCTAAAAACTGAGATATTCGTGCATCTTTTAGTTCCGCGGTTCAGAGTTCAAACTTTAACCAAATAACGTTGTAACCCTTGAAGCTCAACCGGAAGTGGTGACATTTTAAAATAGCCCGTACTGTAAATATATAGGCTATATATATTTGTCAGGGCCTGTAATCTATAACAATAAACCGCCGAAGTGTAAAATAAACACATACATGTGTTTGAATGTATAGACTGTTTTGTAATCCATCTAACAATATAACTATAGTGTACGGGCTGATCACTCCAAATATTTATATTCGGTTATTTCCTTTGAGTCTGAGCTTGTAGATCAATCAGTAATAAAAAAATTACTGCATTAAAAATCTATTCATGTTTAAAATGTAAGAGCGTGCGTAGAGAGTAAACAACTATGTTTTGTGAACTATTGATTTTATACTGCTAGCCTTATAATGGGAGGAGAGTCGTAAGGACAGGCCCCCTGGGTAAATACACTGGTTATTACTCTTTCAATAAAATAAAAAAAAATATTTAAAATAATTTGTTTGCAAGATTTGTTCTGCCTGTTTATAACAAATTTAGAATAAGTGTATGGTTTAAAATAATTTTTACATTATTTATTTTAATGCTAAAAAAAAAATTAAAAAAAATAATAGGGGCCTAATGGATGCAATCGATCAACTATGTTAAAAAAACCTAAATGTTTTAAATTGCAATGTGCAGTTATTTTTACAAGCATAAAAGAGGAAACGTTTTAAAAAAATAAATGTAATAAACGTAAAAAATAAAAATGACGTAATGCAAGAATCCTATCTGGCAACATCGCCACAACACTTACGTGGATAAAGGAAATGGCCAGGACCAACAAAACGAGTGAGATCAAAGACAACAAGGCCAGGTAGATGACGACCAGTGGGTACTTGTTGCTCACTGTGTACGTCTTGTACAGGCTCTCGAGGTCAAGGTCGTTGAAAGATCCCTAGAAACAAAACTACTAATTAGCCAAAAATAGAAATATGTTCTAAAATTTCTAAAATAAAAAAAAAAATTGTACGATTTTTAAAATGGTTTCAAAAACCTCAAATACACTCAAGAAAATATTCGCTACAGACGTTTGTAGGCCCATAAATACAATTTAATTTAAAAAAAAAAACTATTGTGGTTTTCAGTGGCGTAGCTAGGATTTTTAGGCCCTTGTGAAAAATTTATCAGGAGGAGAGGGTGACACCAAAACGAAAATTGTTATAGGACGGTGGGGTGACACCCTCAAACGCACAGGGTGACAACAATTTTCTTTTAAACAATATTTATATAAAACAAATATTAAAATTGCAATGAAAAAGTTTGAATTTTTCAAGGGAAAAGGGTCTTTATATTCATTGGGCCGCCTATGCCTTGCTTGTGCTTGCTTTACGGTAGATACGCCGCTGAGTGTTTTGTTAAACTATGGCCAAACAGACGTTCATACACGTCAATGTTGTGCTTTTTATTGTTTAAAGTTTGTTCACATATTCTGAAGATAAAGAAAACTAGAGTAGCGTTGTTTTTCTTTTTGCCCTTGTTAACTTCTACCCAGTTCATTAGTTCAGAATTAATTAGTAATTAATAAAATAGGATCCTTAAGGCCTAGTATCTAATCTAGCATATAAATAGCAGTGAGACGATTATTCTTATACAACGTATATATTAGACTATATAAATCACACGTTTGATATATGTATGCACACTATATATTAGCCTATACAGAAATTATGTTCAATATAATTAGGCTTACATAAGCTACACTATATAAACTATAAGCACGAGAAGAAGAATTTAAAGGGAGGGAATTAAAAATGTCGATCATCCATTTGTCTCCCCTTTTCTTGTTACAAGTTTCTTGTTACACACGGATGCGAAGGGTTAAAGTGATCTAAGATCCCATAATTGTAACTTGAGTTCAGGACCACATAGCTCTAGATGACTCAAGTCATGTCTTCCCTTTGTCTGTGAACTAGTCTAGTTTTTAGATACACACTCCACCACCCCTCTCCTAGCAGTATGAGCAGTATACCTATATATTAATTGGTTATTTTAAAACTATTTCACATAATGATGATAAAAATAAATAAGGAACCAGTATTTATGGTATTTTTAAAAATTTACTTTCGCGTGTACGAGGAAGTATGGTCGCCGTGAGAAACACCGAAATCGAGATTTTGACAAGTCTCGATTTCAATGTACTCCATCCTGAGTTGGAAACCCCCAGTGTCGCATCATGTCTATACGTGTGTTCCCTCTGTGTGTGTTAACACGATAACTTGGGCACAGTCTACGTTTAGGTAAACAAAATTTCATACACAAATATTATTTCGTACATTTAAATTGTTTTCAACTTTTGAGCGACAGTAGCGGTGCTGTAAGGGTACCTTAACATGACCCACTTAAAGCTATTTAGATAATGGTACCCGGACCCCCTTAAAGTCATTCAGAAAATGGGTACCTCACATTGACCTTCTTGAAGCCATTTAGAAAATGGTAGATTGACATTTTTAAAGCCATTTAGAAAATGATAAATTGGCCTTTTAAAACCATTTTGAAAATGGGTACCTACCTAGACCCCCTTAAAGGCAACAAGAGAATGGCTTCTTAAATTTGCTAAATCTGAAAATGGTTAACTCATCTTGACCTTCTTAAAGTCATTTATAAAATATTCACCTCACCTTGACCTTTCTTGAATTAAAGCCATTTAGAAAATGGGTACTTTATCTTGACCTTCTTAAAGAAAATGGGTACCTCACCGTGACCTACTTAAAACCATTTAGAAAATGGGTACCTCACCGTGACCTACTTGAAACCATTTAGAAAATGGGTACCTCACCATGACCTAGTTAAACCTTTCAGAAAATGGGTACCTCACAATGACCTAGTTAAACCTTTCAGAAAATGGGTACCTCACCTTGACCTAGTTAAACCTTTCAGAAAATGGATACCTCATCGTGACCTACTTGAAACCATTTAGAAAATGGGTACCTCACCATGACCTAGTTAAACCTTTCAGAAAATGGGTACCCCACCTTGACCTAGTTAAACCTTTCAGAAAATGGGTACCTCACCTTGACCTACTTAAAACCATTCAGAAAATGTGTATCTCACCTTGACCCGCTTAAGAGACAGCGTCTTGGAGTGTATGGGTTTCGGGGAGTCTCGTCCAGAGAATGCCAGGAGCCCAGACTCCATGTTGCCGTTGTGGAACAAGGTCACCTGACTGCTGATGCTGGACAGGCGGTGGTCGTGGGCGTCGTACAGGGGAGTCAGGGGCGGGGACTCCCCCAGACTCGAGTCCAGGCTCACGTTACCATGGTTTCTGTTTTTGGTGTTGTTGTTGTTGGCGCGCGTGTAGCTGACGCAGAGGTTGATGGCGGGCTTGTGGCGGGAGGACGGCTTCGTGGGTGGGGCGGCATTCAGACCGGGGTCCGGCCCGGGAGGGGTGTCGGGGTGCGGAGTCACGTGGCCGTCATCGAAGTGGATGCTGCGGCCGCCGTTGGCGAGGGAGAGTGGTATGGCGGCCATGGCACCATGCTACCCCGTCTGGAGGGCTGGTGGGTCGGATCTCTGTGTAGTCTCACAGCCTGATCTTGTCAGTCTATCCGACACGCTGGTCTAACTAGTCTATCCAATCTGACCAGTCTATCCAATAGAATAGATCACAGAGCCCATCCTCTTGATAGAGTGATTTGTCTATTCAGTCTATTCAATAGATCAGTTTGATGGTTCTACTTAATATAATAGCCTGTATTACGCGGTCTATTCCCCTCTTTTTCTGGGGTTGTGTGTTCTAGCTATTCAATAGACTTGTCCGATATGTTTATACAAAAGAATACACTGATAAGTCTATACTCTAATGTGTCTGTATCTGCATTTTAATTCAAATAACGTGATGATTCCATCCAATTAACTAGAGTGATTTTATTCACTAGACTAGAGTGATTCTATTAAATAGACTAGAGTGATGATTCTACTCAATAGACTAGAGTAATGATTCTATTAATAGACTATAGTGATTCTAACAATATACTAGACTGATTCTACCAATAGACTAGAGTGATGATTCTATCCAATAGGCTAGAGTAATGATTCTGTTTAATGGACTTGACTGATTCTACCAATATATTAGAGTGATTCTACCAATAGACTAGAGTGATGAATTGATCCAATAGAATAATCCTATTCGGCTTTTTTCTTATTTTAGATATTTGCCTGCCCAATATCCAATTATCCAATGAATCCGTCTATTAATCCACATACAGTTTGGATAACTGTGAGGAGATAACTCCTGTTGATCCACATATAGATTCGATAATTGCGTGAAGATAACTCCTGCTTTTACTGACGTTTGAAGTAGTATTAGATTCTCATTGCTAACATTTTCTTCATATGTTTTGATGAATACGATACATTTGTTGATTACACCTGTTCTATTTTTTTATTCAGCTTATCATTTGATCTGAAAATTTAAAAAAAAAAAAAACTTTATTAAAAAATTATAAAAATATGATATAATTTTAAATTTAAATTGAATAAAACGTGTGGAGTGTATGCACATTTCTGGGAGCTCAACAAAAGTTTTTTTTTTCAAATTTGATAAGACACCGAAAAAAAAACATTTCAAATATGTATAACCACGAGTTAATTGATAGAATATGTTTATATATATATATATATATATATATATATATATATATATATATATATATATATATATATATATATATATATATATATATATAAATAGATCACAATCCAGATGTTTAATACACTAAAATAATATACACTTACAATTACACAACCAACAACAGTAGGCCTGTATTATATATATATATATATATATATATATATATATATATATATATATATATATATATATATATATATATATATATATATATATATATATATATATATATATATATATATATATATATATATATATATATATCAAGCACCTGCACAACATACACAATAATTTATCAAACTTCACATTTATAATATGTACATAGTACCACAATCATGCTATGACGAAATAATTCCAATCCACTTCTGAAGTTAACACAGCTATGTGGTTATAAAAAAATCCCAAATAATAGAATAACATAATTACATATAAAACAAGCAGCGTCAGTCCATGTAAGGTGACACCACGTTTACACTTGCGACATGTATACTATACATGTCGCAAGTGTAAACGCCTTGTGAGAACTGCACCCTTAGAAATACTAAACACATCGCGATTATCATGATAAACATTTTGTTTACTGAACATGAACAAATATAGTTTTGTAGATGTTTACAAAATGTTTATACAATATAAACAATTCCACGTTTACCACAGCAAACTAATTGATTTTTTTAAAAAAAATAAGGTAATCTAAATCTAGAATTATAATAACTAAATTTGTTTAAAAACCTTAATATACATTTTGAAGACATCTTGTAATTGAAAAAAAATAACTAGCAAACCTAAACAAAATTAGTTAGTTTCGCAAAGAAGAAAGCACAAACACTTGAGTTTCGTTCGTGTTTATCTTCAAGAATTCAGACAACGTGTTTATTTAATTTGGCAATCATCCCGTCTATTTTAATCAACGAATGCATGCTTGATTCCTCATTTGTTAAGCTCCGGTTAGCCTATCAGTTGTCATCAATGTTTTAAATACCAGATCCGGTATGGAGAATAACAGCGAGTGAATGTAACACTAACAACACATCTCTTTAATCAGCCTGCGCGGACTCGACGCATTCCAACACAGTTCTGCGCAAGTCTCTTCTGTGTAGGTGTAACTCAGTCAATCAGAGGCGGTGAGTTGATGGGGGAGGGCAAGTGGTACTCAACTACAAACCATCGCTTATGTTTTACGTAAGGTCATCATCGTAGTCGGAATATTACATGATGTTAGGTCACACGTAGGCCTAGTCGTGTAATTATCGCTGATAGCTCGTGTTGTGTTACGTAATGGCCGGTCGTTTGTTAGGTTATGGTCGTTGTTAGGTCATGGCCGGTCGTTTGTTAGGTCATGGCCGGTCGTTGTTAGGTCATGGTCGGTCGTTGTTAGGTCATGGTCGGTCGTTTGTTAGGTCATGGTCGGTCGTTGTTAGGTCATGGTAGGTCGTTTGTTAGGTCATGCACGGTTGTCATTAGGTCATGGTAGGTCGTTGTTAGGTCATGGCCGGTTGTTTGAGTATTTTAGGGGGGGGGAGGTGTTAGAAAATTGTACTAGCGATTTTTTAATTTTTTATTTTACGTCTTAAGAATTTACGGGCAGGGTTTCTGACATTTCAGATGTCTTTTTGTTGAAGGGGGAAGGTTGGGCGTGGGGGGTGGGGGGGGGGGGGGGGGGGGGGTCTAGTGACAAAATGTGACCGAGACGGGAAAAAGGAGTTGAGTGCTGGATGCCAAAAGGAACTAATAAAATTCAGGCTAAAAAAAGATTTATGTATTATCCAAACTAGTAAAATATAGAAACAAAATTATTTTGGTATTCTAGCTTAATTACTTTCTAAAATGTAGAACTATGGTTTTGATATTGTAATTATTTTCCGAAATAAAGAGAGTATTTTTGTAACCAGCAATAGCAAATTACCTAAATGTTTAACCAATTAGTTTATTCCAAATGACAGCGCGAGATTCACGCGATAAAAAACGATAGGTAAAAAAAAAACACACAAAAGATCGGTTACTCTAAAAAAATCAACAGGGATAATTTGTAGAGAGTTTAATGTGAGGTGGGTGGGCAGGATCAATCAATTTACACCACATTAGTATCACGTGCTGCAATAATTAATTAATCAATAACTAATGACCTCGTCAATTACATCGGTAACACAACACGTAATCAGCCCCACAGTGACAACAGTTCATCTTAATTCTGGCTACACACGTTTTGATGACGCCATCGCGTATAATCGGATTCCATTCGCGGCATCCTTTGTTTGTGCTGACGGCGTTAAAAGGTGGGAGGCTGGCCGGCGACCCGCAGCAATTAGCACGCCGGGAATGTAATTAATCTCATTAAGACTTCGCAGCTCATGCATAGAACATGGCGATGGAACAGGGCATCCGGTGTATGTGTTTGTATGTGTGTGTGTTGGGAGGGGGGGGGGGGAATCAATTTTAAATTATCTCAGTTAATTTTTTCTATTTATACGCACATTTAGATTTGACGTGTAATTATAGGTGATTTAAAAAAAAAAATATATGATTATTACACGCTCTAGTTTATGATAATGTAGCTTTAAAAAAAAAAACCTAACGAATCGTCGATTTTGTTGGAATTATAAATCAGCCCTTCTTAATAAACGCCATATTGAACTCGAGATATTCAAGTTATTTATGTTACGATCCACCCTCCCCCCCCCATGCACACGTCGTCCAAAAACAACCTTAGGGGCGTTTTCAGCTTGAGCGGCGCCTCAAGCTATAAAATAGTTTTGTGACCAAGCTATAAAATAGTTTTGTGACCACTGCGGATATTGCTTCGCTGTGAGTATAACATCTGGTTAGAAACTGAAATGTAATGTTAGTCTAAATGAATGAATGTGGGAGCTCCGATATCGCGGTGGCCCTTGTCGACAGCCTAGTCAGCCCCACAGCTGATCCGCCACTGTTTTAAATTTGTTTTTAGATTTTTTATGTTTGATATTCAAATAACGCAGTAAGTCCTTGTAGGTTATATCCTCATTTTTTCCCTTTCATGGCCAAGACAAATAGAGCAGAAGAGGTAGAGTTCATCTCTTTCAATGAGATCGGAATACAAAGACATAATGTTGTCAGCACTATGCCTTTGTTTCCCCTAACAGGAGTTAGGTACCTATCAAAGCTGGGTGGACTCAGGGAAATTCTAATGACCTGAACAAGGATTCGAACTCAAGTCTACCTGGTTAGCAGTCTAGCTCTCTACCGCTAGGCCACCCCAGATTTACTGATGTCACAAAAGTTTCGTCTCTTCTTGGGTCTCCGCCTAATCACAAAACTGGCAAATTTTTTTTTTTCCATCCCGTCAGGAAGTTTATCCTTGACCTGTTGCTATTTTTAGCACCTTTTTTTTTTGAAATATGACTCACACATTTTGTCCAACGTCGCTTGCGATCGTATGAGTGTGTATGTGTGTGTGTGTGCTGGTGTTTGAGTGTGTTTGTGGGTTCGTGCGTGCGTGTGTGTGTCAGTGAGCACTAGCTAACATCCCGCTGCAACGGATTCTTATGAGCCACAAGTCTTCAAGTAGTTTTCCGTCAACACTAAAGTAACAAAACACATCTTGAGATGAGAGTAGCCTCCCCCTACCCCTGTCAGCTGTTTTGCTTTAGCCAATAGCTTTTCGAGTCTATGGCATCAATACAAAAGTGTCTGAACGACATATTTTTTCATCGAGTTCTAAACTAGCTTCCAAAACAGAAAACATTAATACAGATTTATCTTACAACAATTAAAATAAAAGTTAGATTTTAACATTAACTGGAGTTTAAGTGACAACATTTTTCTAAATGAATAGAAAATTGCTAACTATTTTATTCATTAAAGAAAATAAAATTGGGACGGCGTGGTAGAGAGCTATACTGCTAACCCGAAAGTCTCGAGTTCGAATCCGGGTACAAGTCAGTAGAACGCCCCTGAATCCACCAAGCTGTGATGGGTACCTAACTCAAGTTAGGGAGCAAAAGCCGGATGGGAATAGTGCCGACCACACTTTCCCTTCATTTGCCGAGGTCTCTAGTGAAGTAGATAAATTCTATTTCATCTCCCCCCCCCCCTCCCCCCTGCCTTGGGCTCGAACGGAAAAAGAAAAAAAAAACGCAATTATTTCAAACTTAAAAACGATAATCACTTACAATTACGTAACGTCTTTGGCATATTTAATATAGTTTACGTATGATCAATGGTGGGTTGAATTTTGATGTTTCCATCAGTGTTTCTTCCAGACTTTTTTCTCCGGGGGGGGGGGGGGGGGGGGCGGACACTGATAAAAGCTTATACTTTCCATATAAATTCCATTTTGTTCAGGGGGGGGGGGGAGTAGCCCATCGAAGAGATGCCTGGTAGAAACACTGGTTTCCATGCAATTTATTTCCAGGTAACCACTTCTTCAGACTCGAACCCAACCCTCTACGGTATTTATGACGTCTGTGTTTATACACAATGGCCGCCTTCTCCACCAGGTAAGACTACGATTCCGTTGTTTACATTCGGGTTGGTAGAAAGAAATTCTCTCGCTGAAATAGTTGTGAGCGAAATTTTAGACTGCTAGACGCTACAGTTACACTGTTTTGTAATGACTTCAAACAAAATGTCTTTTGTGAGCATGTTAGACGGACTAGGAATTGTTCGTTAAAATATATTTTAAAAAAAATTCGTTTAAATGCCTGTGTTAGGACAAGATCTATGGAACAATTAATCTAGAATATTCGATGAACACGTGGCCTCGTCTGCCCGGTATTTGCAAAAGTTCTATTTCCGTCTGGGTCAGCACGTGGTGTAGCAGAAATTTAAAAGCCGTTAAACGACGGGACCGTGCATTCAGACAGCGCCATTAAAAGCATTAGCGAAATTAAATGGCTTCTTGCACTTTTTATGTGTGGTGTAATCTGATTGGTTGATGCTTTGGATAACGTCCAATCACGTTTCTTAATGCATATTTAATTAAAGAAATTTTACTTGTTTAAATTAAAAAAAAACAATTTCCTCGTATTTGATGGAAATTGTAATTCCGGTACACATTCTGATATACAAGCCCTATAAAAATACTTGTGTTTACATTTTCGTTTAATTAATTGATGCAATGTTGCTTGCTATGACACGACAGATTAAATAGAATAACTTGATTGAGCTATTAAAAAATCACACAGTAATGATTATAACCCTC
>NW_026731947.1:7500-186976 GCF_028476545.2 Physella acuta | reverse complement strand
TGTAACTTAAAAGTTAGCCATTAAAGCTGATTAAGGTGAAGGCGGTTATAATCTTTACCGCAAAAAAATAAAATAAAGTAAAATGCAATGAATAAATATGATGCATCTCTTATTGGACATCCCCCATCAGGTCATAGGCCCCATTTTAAAAAAATGTTTCTAAATTAAACATTTTTTGTCCTTTTCCCATCTCTCTCTCTCTCTCTCTCTCTCTCTCTCTTCCATCCTTCTCCCTTGTTGCGTTCAAGTGAAGAATTATGTAAATTAATAAAAATATTTTTTACAGGTAATTAAACTAATATTATACTATCTTACCCCCCCCCCTCCTTTCTAAATGATTTTCTATAATTATGCTTTATTACATGAGGCATAGGGTGGGATTGGGAGGGGGTTATCTTGGCTAAAGCCTAACGCTGAGAATTGTGGGAATGTGGAAAGGGGGGGGGGGGTATTCTGGGCTAAAGCTGAGAAGGAGAAAGAAAATAAACGAGACTCCCAAGTAGTTTAACTGAGGCAATGACTTGTGGATAATACCCGGACAGCGGGGAGGGAGAGGGATTAGGCCGGTGGGGGAGCGTCAGTCTTAAATCTAAACGCTGCGGATTTCGGAGCTCAAAGGTTTAAAATATCAAGAGGAAAAAAAAAAGTAACGGAGGGGGGGGGGGGGAAATCGAAGAAGTTTATCGATTCCAATGCCACATCTTCCACTACAACGGCCAGGCGACAGGGCCGCTGTCCACTGCAGATGGCTTTCGGGGCTGCAGGGATGAAGACAACAAAATCGATATCTCTTCCCCTTTTGGCCACGTTGCCATGACAACAGACCGACGGATGACGTAGGTGATATGACACCCCGGCCACGGAAAATAGCCGTTGGGAATTATGGGAGAAGTAGTTTTCATCTCTGTTCAACGATGGGTTTGGGGGATGGGGAGGAGTGGGGGGGGGGGGGGGGGGGGGGTTGGACATTTGATAACATTTTATTACGTAATGCTTATGATTAGTTACATCAAAACACAACATGGTGTATTCCGTGATACTTTGGTTACGACATATGGTCCATCCACATTTGGTCTGATATGGACATTTCGTCCACCAACGACAGTTTATCTCTCAACGACATTTGGTCTGTCAATTAGTTTTTATTTTTAGCCAGCCTTCTCGTAAAACCGAACACATAAAATCTTAGATTTGGGAGTGATTTATACATAATTTAGTTCTACGGAATTAATTAATATGCTGATAGAAAAAAAATATTAATTAATTAAGGACCTAAAGTCTTTGTGCTGCTAGGGTACTATAAAAAAACACATTTTCTGTACAGCACCTTCCGTTATTCTTTACTTACATAAAAAAAAATATTCTAATTCGAACCCGCAGTCTTGTTTTCAGAATAAACAGCCCGATAATTTTAATAATTCACCCCCCCCCCCCGAGATATTTGTACTAAGGCAACGGTACCTAATAACATTACGTCCCTTTTCATTATCACTGGGTTTCTGTGTTTCCATATATAGCCTCAGCAAGAGATGCTAGGATAACATTACAATCAATAATATTGTTACACTAGCTCCGAGTTATATCTTATTTCTATTAGCCCTGAGTTTTAGGTATCGTATTTCTTTTTTTTCCGTTAAGAATTGATTTTGTACAAAATATTCTTGAATGGTACACATTTTCATCAGAATATTTAAAACATAAAACCTAAGAAAGAAAATTGCACGCATAAATAATAAATATTCTTTTAAGTGTGCACCAGGGGATGCACCGCTTGGCACCAGTGCCACTGCAAAAGCATTTGGTTATTCGCGAACTTCAATAAACCGTTGTTTTGTTCAGCCATGATCATACACCACGTATTAAGTGTCCTTGACTATGGGCGCATACATTTTGTTTGCTATAAGAAAAATGTAATAATACACAGTGAGTTCATTTGGTTTATTACAACAATAAACATATCTTTAAGTATAGTGAGTATATTGCAGTTGAGTCTAGAAAATCTAGATCTAGATTCTAGCTCTAGACTAGAGTACTCAACGCCACGCTACACTTAGAATTTATCTATTAGAGTCTAGATCTAGATAGATCTAAATCTAGATCTAGAATCTATATCTAATCTAGAATCTCTAGTCTAAAGAAAATCCAGATCTGTCTCTAGATCTAGACTCTAGGTCCTAAATTTCTAGATTCTTCTAGATCTAGATCTAAAAATCGCAAACTTACTTAGGTCGAGACTTCTAGTCTAGGTTCTAGCCTAGAATAGATCTAGATTCTAGATGTCTACAAAGATATTTAAATCTAGTCTAGCTAGATTTAGAATCTAAATCTATTTATCTAGATCTAGTACAAACAGTAAAAGCCGACAGAGATGATAATTGATAATTAACTAGGCCCTAAGCTATACCAGATTATGTTCGTTATGTGCAACTTTGAGTAAGTTTAACTTTGGTTATAAAATGTAATTTCAAATCACTAAAAGTAGTTAAACATATTTTTAATTTTATATTAAAACCGCAGAATCTAGTCCGATGCCGCCATGCTGCTAATGAAAGGCCTAACTAAAGTAGGTCAGTCGAAAAGTTAAAAATAGGATACTTTTGCTGGGCATGTTCACGATTCTGTGGATTTGTTTTTTGCAATTTTAGCCAATAAAGTGGATCTCTAGAAATAGAAACTATCATTTATAAAATTATGTCAATAAACACATGTCCAGATGTATAAGATGCTGTAATAATACGTGATCCAGTTTAAAAAATAATAAGGCAACACTAAGAAAAGGCATTTTAGGTAGCCTTCACTAGGCTATCATCGTTCACTAACCTAGCAGTGACGCGACGCGTAAATGTGTAGTTGCACAGCACGTAGATCCATGTAAACTTGGCTTGTTGTTGAAGAGGCCTAGCCTAGACTGTTTAGACTAGCATGGGGTGGGTTGAGAGTATTCTTATTCAATCGACTGAACCGCTACCCTATTGGGAATTTTAAGTAGGGGCAGCTTAGCTCAAGTCAACAATAAAATAAAATAAATATAAAGTTATAAAGCAACATTTTCAGCAAAATGAAACCTCGATGGCGTAATATTTAGTACCACACGCCTGTGTTAACGCAATGAATTTGAATCAATGTTTTAGTTTGAGATTGTAAAAGAAAAAATTTAATTAAGAAAAAGAAAGAGTTATTTCCTGCTATATTTAGCCGTCGCACTGATCTATTACTTTCCCACGGTTTCGAATCTTTTAGGCCCGTGCCAGTACTCAGGTAAAATTCAATATAGCTATATAATGATACACCTATTTTGTAACAATACTGTGCAGCTATTCAATAGCCCCCTAGTAGCCTAGCAGAAAGCATACTGGTTACCTCATGAATAATATATATATTTTGCAAATCAATTCAAGGCATATAGATCTGGCGAAGACTTAATTCGAGTGTGCAAACTCAAAACTTCCCCCTTCCTCGTACTTTTTTTTATATTTGAAATACCTGGCCTATAGCCAATCTTATCTTTTTCTTCCGTCAATAATTTGACTTTGCCCTCGAGTATTATTTCGCAGCGGGTAAAAAATAGATTGACATAGAGCGAAACACAAAGTTGTTTGAAACAGACTATAGTAACTATTTTAGCAACGAACTGACCCACAATACCGTGTTCAGTTTCGCCGCTGTGTTTGGCTAAGGCTAGGCTAAGTTTTCACGATACACGAGGAGCGACGCGTTTCTCCAACGACGACCAAGTGTAGGGCTCTGACGTCACACGCCAAATGTTGAAGCGTGTTCCACAGGAGGCGAACTTGGCTAGGCACTTTTTTTTTTATTTCTCTACACGTCGGTGTTCGTATGGTACAACTTCTAGCCTAGGCCATAGTGTTATTCTGTGTTCTCCGTTTGAAGTCCAAGCGGTTTTGCGAGACATGGAGTTTTAACTTATGGAAACCATGTAGTTTTGTCGGAGACATGGTACGGGAAACTAGATACTTGATTGTGCGAAATTTGCCAGAAAATTGCACAGAAGAGACTGTTATTGAACATTTTCAGCGGTGAGTAAAATATTTTAAAATAATAGCCTGAGTACTTAGACTAGATAGAATAGAACTAGTCTAGAACCTAGATTTAACTACATTCTAGATCTAAAGTCTATATCATATATGATAGAGCTGCTTTCGTAATAAGAATAGAGTCAATAGAGTCAATATCTAGATCTCTAGGTGAGAGGTAAAAATTAAAAACAATATTAATGTACACTAGACTGTGACTAGAGTAGAGTCTAGGCCTAAGTCCTAAAAATTGCTAAATTCTAAATTGTGTGAATTAGCTACTGAACTGAAGGCTAAATCTAGACTCTGGATCTTGAGTCTAGACCAAGATCTATAATTAAAATTAGATCTAGAATCTAGAATCTAGATGTGTAACGTGAGACTTCTACTACTTTTTGGGCACTTTGTCTCTTATGTTTATGAATTTTTTTAGTCCAGTCACTGTTAATAGATCTACTAGGTAGTCTATAGATTTCTATTTCTAGACCCTAGGACTCAAGACTATCTCAAGGACTACCTAGATCTAGAATCTAGACTAGATTTCTAGTTAGTTTTACTCAAGTTGAAAGCTGTTCACATAGAATTAAAGAAGATTGTATCTAGATTTCTAGATCTAGAGAAATCTGTTAATCTACTCTAGCTGTATAGATAGATCTAGGTGTAGAACCTCAGTTATTTATTAAAACCTCTTAAAATAACAAGAATAGGCCTGATATTGGTACTTACCAAGTGCCATATGGCATGCTTATGTCCTACAAAAAAAAGTATTATAGCAACAGGGTAATAAAACAACTCAATAGTATGGCAGCTAGCTGCTAAAATTATAGGACTTTTGACATCTATTCTAATTTCTAGTCTATAATTCTGTCTTGCATTTTAGGCAATCTTTCTTTTTGATCTAATGCCTAATTTTCTAGGGTTATCAATGATAATGCTATTGTTAGTTTTTACCTTTTAATTTTTGTATTTTTAAAATTAACTACAGGACATCATAAGTTCATATTGCTAGAGAAAAATGTCATCTGCCTGCATTGTTTATGTAGGTTTTAATGTACATGAAAAATTATAGCTGAATCAGTGGAGTAGATCTAACCAATGTAATTAAGTTATTTGGTTTAATTGAGCTTGTCATTCTAGTTAATTAGAATTTGATTTATGGACTTGATAATTCATAGTTAACACTATGCATGGTTTATATATTAAGTATAATTTAATAGGCCTATAGTTATTTAATACTTTGAGGATTGGAATTTGCTAAAGTGACTAGCTTAATAAACTCAAGAAAGATGTCTTTAGAAATTAAAACCTTTAAATGCTTTTGTTAATAGTGTGGTGTTTGATATATCATGTTTGATGGTTAAATGTATTAGAATTTGGGTGTTGTGTGTGCTGTTTTGATGCAAGCAACTTGGGAATGTAAAAATTGATACCTTTCAGTAGAATTGCTACTGGTTAGTAACCAGTAGAATTGCTACTGGTTAGTAACGATTCTAAATTCTTGTAATGCAGTGTTGCTTTTTGCTAGTACCAACCAAGTGATGCAGCCAAGATAGATTAAAAACTATAGTGCCTTGCCAGCGGTAGCCAGCAGTTAGAGTTCATAGAAATTATGTCTTACTATTGTTAATATGGTTTTAAGTTTTAGTACTCATAGGTTTTTACTTAACATTACAGCAATATCAGTAGTATTTATTGGTTGATGATGACAAAATCTGCTCCCTCTTCTGATTACTTTGAAGAATGCAGCGCTCGTCTGAAATACCAGCTACTATAAATTTGTATTAATTACTAACCCCACTGCTATAGCTGATTCCTTCATGGGACAGATAAAGGGTGATATTGCACACCAAACTATTCTGTGATTTTAGTTTTAATATTTAATCAGACATACATTATATCAGTTCCCTATGACAGTTTATCTTAGCATCACTATCTTTAATACATGTGATGCAGCCTGTTTGCATTAGGTAATAAATTATAGCAATATTTCCAACAAATTGTAAGAAAGGGTTATATTATTGTTTTGTAATAATATTGCCTTTTATTTCATTGTAAAGGGGAGTTACCTATTTTCACCAATTACCAAGAGGACTTACCTGTACTTTTTAGCTACGTTGAAATGGGGAAAGAAAACATTTACATGGTTTTTTTTAAAATAATGACAATTTTTTCCCACTATTTGTGAAGAATGCAGCATTTCTCTGAAAACTGATTCTCAAAACACTTCAATCTATACAAAGAATTTTTTAAATTTCTGATCTTTTGTTACATACTAGTACATGCAGATTTTTATGGATACGAAAATGCTAGTAGGATTATTTTTACTAATTTTTAGGGAAACATCTTATTGATTTTTAAGAATTGGAGCTAGGTTCATGAAACATGTCATGCAATTTGAAGCACATTTGGTAATCATTGTTTTATTTTATCTTTTACTGCCTTAGAAATAGTTAATGATGACAATATCTGCTCCCTCTTCTGATTTATTTGAGGAATGCAGCGCTCGTCTGAAAACTGATTTTAAAATAGTAAGCTTATTTTGAGAACTAAAAATTACTTTTATCTAGTTGCATCTAGCTTTTTTTTTAGAGCTACTTAGCAGAAGGCTGGGTAGTGTAACCAATAGTAATTTCCCACTATAATAGCACAGTCATGTGTCAAGGGCTTAAAAATGGCTTTTTCTGTATAACTTAGAATGTCTTTTGTAGATGAAGTAAGTTGTCTTTTTTTTCAAACTTCGCTGTTAGTTATGTAAGATAAGAGACATATCTGTAAACTTGAAGAATCAACATTAACACTTAAGTTGTAATTATTGATGATGACAAAATCTGCTCCCTCTTCTGATTTACTTTGAAGAATGCAGCGCTCGTCTGAAAAAAAAGCTTTATAAATCTTAGTAAGACATTAAAGTTGTCTGCAATTTGTCATGTCATATATGTTTATTTATCTTGATGCTTTGATAAGAATGTGCTAATATTAGCCAGTTTCTTGTTCTTAAATTCATCTGTGCATTGATAATACAGTTGGGTATAACCTTTAAAATGATTGATGATGACAAAATCTGCTCCCTCTTCTGATTTACTTTGAAGAATGCAGCGCTCGTCTGAAAAAATAAAAAGCTTTATTAATCTCAGTAAGACATTTAAGTTATCTGCAGTTTGTCTTTATAAGTTATTGAGGGGACATGCGCAAAAATAACCCAACAAAAAACAATTTGTTTAAAATATAATTCTTAAGACCCTTTTATTTTAAAAATAATTTTTTTTTCCCAATCATACATGCTCTCGACAAAAAGTTTAATATCCGTAATCATATTGTAATTGGATCATTGGAAAGCTGGATTTCTCATATATTTGATAATCACATTTTCCATCATCTCGAAAACACCAGAAGCTTAAGTACACATAGGTTTTTTAATTTACATTTACTTCAATATTACTAGTATTTATTGGTTGATGATGACACAATCTGCTCCCTCTTCTGATTGCTTTGAAGAATGCAGCGCTCGTCTGAAAAAAACTAATTAAGCAAGAATTGTGCACATTTTTTTTTTTTTTAATATATGTAGCACTCTTCTGAAAACTTTAATTGATCTCTTAGGGTGAATTTTAGAATAATAACGATTTCAAAGATACCATTAGAAAATCATGATATACTTTATTATCATTTCTGCATATTTGTAAAAAAAACTGTTTGAGATAAATCATAAATATAATGGGTTGATGATGACAAATTCTGCTCCCTCTTCTGACTTTCTCTGAGGAGTGCAGCGCTCGTCTGACAACCATTTCTAGTTGTGTAGGTTTTTTTAAAAATCATATCAGCTTCTGTGTTTTTAGACTTTGTGTAGACTACTTACATATATTGTTTTAGAAAATAATACTCTATTACCAAGTCGATAAGATTATTATAAAGCTTTTTTATTTTCTGAACGTAAACAATGGATGTTGTGTGATTACAATTTAAAACCCATTATTTTTTATAACAGTTTTTCATGTTTGTCAACTGTAAATGGTAGACATTATCACTTGCCAAACATGGAATATTTAGCTTGATACATCTTTACATTACTTACATTTTACATGCTTGGGCAATTTAATATTTATAGTCTTGTTTCTATTTACTTAAATTATCATCTAATCTTAGTACTTTTATGATTACTGAACATGTATGTTCATGTTCCTTTAAAAAAAATAACATCATAAACTTGTCGACAGAGACAAATATTTATTAAAATAAGTTTGGTGTTTATGATGACACAATCTGCTCCCTCTTCTGATAAACATTTGAAGAATGCAGCGCTCGTCTGACAATACCAAATTCATTTCTAATTCTGTCAATCTAATCATTCTTAATGTTACTTCTTGGCTGGTAACCATATGAGTTACACATGTATATATTAACCAATTGATTAATACAGTATAATAATTCTGTATGTGTCAAGTTAAAAATAAGAATATGTTGAGGATGGTGAATTTTGCAAAAAGCTGCTCTCAGTACTCTAACATTGAGTTAAAATTAAACAGTATGTATTACTGTTATTAGTTCCCAGATTTATTGTTTTCCCCATGTATGTCACTTCAAACCCTGATACAGCCTTGGTGGATACTCAGTGAATTACAAACAACACTTAGTTGGCTTTTCAAAAAATGTAGGCCTATTCAGATTTTTTTATAATCAATATTCTCAACAGGGGTAACATTTATAATTGGGGTAATCAGTGTGCTGAATCAGACGCAAATTACTTAGCAAGGTTGAGTATTGATCTAAATTCCTCGTCTGGAAGTTTTTTTCAGGGATTCTGAGATTTTGTCTCTGTATTTGTCAAATACTTATTTTTTTTAACAATCAGGTGTGTAATGCCTTCTTTATGATCTTTTTATCAACATAGAAGTAGATTGTCCGCAGGCTTGTTGATATACTTTTTACAAGTTTATATTTGATTTATGCCCCAGCTGAAGTATTTAATGTTCTCTTCTAAACTGATTAATTCAAAGGCCTAGCGTACACTCGAAATAAAAATTTAGTTTTTGTAACTTGCTGCTGTTCATATAAATTAATCTGCTTGTTATGTTTGTGTCGCCGTGTGTATTTTCTTCTTAATAGATTCAAGCTGTTGTTTCGTGCTGACTGCATCATCTTTGGGTCGATACAATCTCTATCCATGTTAATTATTGTTTTTGAACTATTGAAACAGGTCCCCCACCAGCTTCTAAATCCATTACATAAACATTCTGTAGTGCCATTACATGCCTACTCCAAGACTGTACTATTTTCTGAAGAGTTTTATTTTTCTCTGATACTGTCTGATTAAACTCAACATGGCGCATTGTACAAAGAAGCGCGGCGTGTCAACCAAGACCATGATTGAACATGGCCGCCAGCAAATGGACAGTCACAAGCTGGTAGTCGATAGAGGGGCTACGTCCGCCATTACTAGCTCAGTATCAGCTTAGAAATCCCGATACGTGCAAACTGTATCACGAACAACACAGTCACCAACCAGCCGTTGGTTTGGGTAAAAGCTGGCTGTAGAACGGAGAATATTGATTTCCCCCATTCCATAGTTTAGAATACACGACCACATTGAATAGAAGCTAGAGAGGAAAAAGAAGCACTGAAGGGGTAACCGGATTCAGCCAGCTAAGGGTTTGCTTGTCTAGCTTGTTAAAAAGGCTTGGCAGCTTGCCCGGTCTTCTCCTTCCCCTCCCTTCTCATACCGCCACTTCCCCCCACATCTGCTTTCTTTCTCAGTATTACTTTTCCCCCATTCCCCAGTTTTAGCCTCAGCCCCATCCCCCCTGCCCTTGTAATGTTCTTAACACGAACACGCTGGCAGACCACAGTGAGCGATCGATGGAGGTGGGGCGGGAGAGGTTGGTGAGGGGAAAACAAAATCAGTGTAGGCCTAGGGTTCAGAAGTTAAAGAGCGAGAGACGGAGAAGTGGGGGAGGGGGGAATCATTTTTTTTGCTTTTGCTTGTCAGCCACATGTTCTATAGAGCCCCTTCCTCACATCAGCCCCGCGATGGACAGACAGGAAAGCATAATTAGATGGTCTCCATGACAACCTCTGATTAATGGATGGTTAAAGTTCTTCGTCCCCAACCATATTTCTTTATTTTAAAGGGTTTGCTGGGTGGGGGGGGGTGTAATATACTGAATTCTAATAGTTCCAGAACTTGTTTGTTTTTGTCCTGTTGTGGTCAGTATTATTGTGTTTGTAAAAAGAGTTATCGTTAATGGGGTTGTTCGCATTTAGAAACATTTAAAAATATATTGAAATAGTTTTACAGGTACACCAGTTTTGCAATCACTAGATCAACGCGACTGTTTCTGTGGTGCACACTTTATTTGTAACAGCCTCCAAGTTACACAAAAGCCGAGTTTGTATCTCCTTTCGTCCTAAACGTGTATCCCCCCCCTCCATCCAACTCAGTGTTCTAGCCAAGCCGTGTAGTTGGGATGGGTTGGGCGAACTCGTGATGGTGAGTCATAACCAACATTGACTATCCGCAAGCTGTAGCCTAGAATACTGAGCGGCGGTGTTTGACCTGAGCACACATTCAGGTGAGAACGAAACTGTACTACCTCGACCAGAAGTTCACAGCGTGTCCTTCGCCTCTTAGCCTAGGTCTTCCAGTTACGTTGCGCCGTCTGTTTATTTGACCTTGTTTTTCTTTTCCCTCTCCCACAAGAAGCATAGGCCTTTTTTTTTTCAAGTTATAGGCCTAGCCAGAAAAAAAAACAACTAAATGCAACATTTAAAACCATCGCTTGTTTTAGATAGTAGCCCTTTATGTATATTTTAAATTTATCTTGTCAAAGTGTAACGCAAAGAATTCGCATAGGACCGACGCATTTGATAAACTCAGTCGGCTGTTGCATTTGTAGGCTGCTCTGTTTATGAGCGACGTTTACCAGACTAAAGCTAGACTAGTGTGCAGCTTCAGTCTGGTTTTTTTATCCTGACATTTGGACAGAAACATACTTATCAGCAAGAATAATACACAATAGTATTAAACTGATGGCTCCAAGTTACTTTCACATTTTAGACACTAAGACTGTTTTCAGATTTATTAACAGCAAACATGCATGGCTTTTCCCAGCTGTTTAGAGCTAGATCATTTCTGTTTTTCTTTGTATGAACAGAGATCGGGACTAGTACTGTTTCCTGTTGGTGTCATTGTAGCGTTGGAACATAATGTTCTAGACTACTTCATTTAAAAAAAATAAAACTTTCGTCGATTACCCTACACTTATCGGCAATGCTTCCACTTGCCCCCAGTGTTCCTTTTTAAAAATTCTGTATTACAAATATAGAATGTTTTATCTTTCTAATGGCTGCTGGGCGTTATCTCTCGCTTTACGATAAAAGGCGGAAAAGGTTTCTACCGGTACCCCGTATTTACCTTGTTCTGCACGTTGTTTCTTATATTAGGCATAGGATCGACTAGCAATGGCCGATCTGGTTTTGAGGGGTTATTAAATATATTTGGGCTCGTTGGGTTGTCATCAAACGAGACTGGGGTGTTTACAGTTCAAATGTCGGGGCTGTTTCTACTGTACATTTATAATTTGTATTCATTCAGTTTTTTTAAACCATTCCCCACATACCGTTACTACTGTACACGGAAATGTACTTACATTTTAAATTCAAATAAATCATCCTCAGTTTATGATCCGAGTAGGCACTAGTCCTTAAAATAGTGATTTTTTAAAATAAATGTATCTTGTATTCAGTGCCGCTCTCTTCATTTCAAGTAGATCTAGATCTATATCTGCTACAACTAATCGTTACATACCAACCGTCTTTTTAATCCATATTGCCGCCATGCTGTTTTCCACGTTTTTCTCTCCTTAAATCATATTTCCCTTGCCTTTGCTGCCTCAAAAAATCGATACATCTGACATCAGCAGCAGAAATAACTAGAGATTTCTTCCAGCTCTAGAATCTGCTGGGAGATTTAGCTGTGAGGTTACTGTAAACATTTCTTCTTTTGGTCTGTCCTTCACTAACTTTCTATGCTTACACTTTTTTTTACATCATTGTTAAAAAACAGAGACCCTGGCCAATTAATATTTAAAATGTTGTTCTTTTTAATGATTATTATTTTATGCATAATCTCTCATTAAATATTCTGATGTTATCCTGAAACATCTATCCTTTCCTATACCCATATTTAAAATAGTTAATACAAGTTTTGTAACAAATTGAATGTTTTATTAATGTCCAACCTTAACTGGTTTTGTTTGGGGTATTTCAAAGACATTAGATTTTAAAAAGCAGCTTCAATGATATTTGGATTCCTCCCAAACCAAAAATAGGAAATTCTGGAATCTAATATGTATGTTTTGGCAAATATTCAGCAATAATTTTCGGAGCTACCACTATAGCTGCCTGTAAAGCAGCATACAGTGACTATTTTTAAAATACTTGCTCATAATTTTGTATTAATTTAATTTTGTTCTAGTACTTGAATAGGTCAAACATACCATTTATCTTGGCTGAATATTGATGACAGCTCACTAAATTGCTTGCATTAGAGAATTTTTATGCAAAGTTAAATATTTAAATAGGTTATGGCATTCTTTTATTGCATGCATTCTTGTTTGAAAGACAATGATAAGTTGAAAAAACAAAACCTAGTTAGGAAAGGTTGAACCCAGTAATTTAACACACAAAGCTGTTGTTTTTTTTGTTGATTATTAAAAGTTGTAAATTTTATTCCTTTGTTAATTTAAAAAAAATCTTCATATTTTCCTGTTTATTTTTTAGGTACGGAAGGATCCAAAGTGTCAAGCTTCAGGCAGCCAAGGATAATGAATCTGGCAGCACAGCAACTGTGGCCTTTAATGACATTAAATCAGCTGCAAAGGCTCATAATGCTAAAAATATTTTGGGGGAGTTGACCTTAAGGACAGACTACTGGGAGGCATCTACTAGCACCCCTGTAATCGCCACACCCCCAGCAACAAGTACAAATGCAAATCGCAGTGCAAACTACACCAGCGCTACAGCTGCATCAACAAGACCTGTGTCCACTTTTACTAATTGGACTAAGGGGTGAGCCTTTATTTTAATTTTGCATGCAGCCTTTACCTAACTTTTTCAACATAAACTTTTTCTGTGTGCTTACAACAAGCCTACTAGAAATTTAAAAAGTCATAATAAACCAAATGGTTTTAATTTTTTTTTTTACGTACATACACCAGTTGTTAGATATAATATTCATAGCTTTCACTTGAAGTTTGTTTGCTATCATCTTCTTTTCAATGTATATTTACTGATTGTTTGAATATAAGGTTTGCCCTAGTAAAATATCCCAAGAAAAAAATTCGTAAAAGATAGTTATATATATTTTTTTTAAATATCTCATTCAGCCAAGTATATCCTAACTCCTCAGTTTTTATAACACAGGTTTTATAAAACAGTTAAAAATGTTTTAGTACTTTGCTCTCGCTATAAATCATTTTGTTCGTAGCTTAATAACACATTTCTATCACCATAATAATTTTTTTCAAGCAAAAACTCTTGTATTTTTGTATCTGTATTTTATCCTTAACTCACAAAAAAGGCTTTTATTTAACTTTTTAAAAAAATCTTTAGTACCTCCAGTTTCTAAAAGCTACAATGTTTATTTCATTGTTTCTTTGGATTATGTTTTTTGCGTGTTTCTTTCCATCATTTGGATATAATTTTATACAATGATTTTGCTTGTTCTTCAAGAGCTTTGTTAGTGAAAGTGATTTGTGGTTTCATACTTATAATGCATAGAGTTATAGTTATGTAGTGTTTTCTTGGAGTTATATTATCAGTTTGCTGCTTATTTTTCCCTGTGGAGTATACTTGTGCTATGGAGTAATATGTACACATCCAGTGGAGTAATATACATGTTTATAATCTAGTGGGAGTATACCAGTGCCTGGACAAGTGGAGTAAACAAGTTGCCATCTATTGGAGTATTAATCATATCAAACTTATGGAGTACTAGTTGCAACAGGATTTGTTACTATTGGATAAAATATATCATTTACGGATTATACTTGAAAATCCTTGGGGGAATAGACAGCCTGAGAAGAAGCTGTGGATTGTACTTATTTCAGGATTATAATTTGAAACTTGGATATGTTTATGTTTAAATATAAATAGTGATATGTTTGGTAGATAACTTAACCATGTGGAATAGATTTTTTAAGTGCACATGAACATCAACAGTTTTTCTTAGTATAAAAATAAAAAACCTCCACTTGTTGCAATTAAAACCAAACTTGACATGCAAGAAACCTTTTAAGGTATTTTAACTTGTTCTTTAAACATCTTAGTACAATCTAATCATAATTATGTATAGAATTATAGTTCAAAATATTACATTCTCCAAAATGTATTTTTTAAAAATTGTATTTAGGCCAAGCTTCAAGTTTTTGAAATAATAGTTTCATTATCACTTAAAATAATTGTTGAAAGCACTCTTTTGCCTTTTCTATAAGTTAGTTAACTTAAAATTTATTAATAAAAAAGTGTTAATTAAACAATTTAAAAATAATATAATGCTTTTGATAAATAGATCTACATCTTTATCATAGAATTTACATGGTGGGAAGATTACTTGTCTCCAGTGTTTTTAACTAACTCGCTTAGTGGATTTAGTTGTTGAACTACAATTATTTAAATTCTTCACAAAATATCCATACTTATGAGGCCTAAGCTTATGCTGACTCCTACATTGTTGCTGACTAGATTGAGGTCTGCCAACCTTTTCTTAATTTAATTCCAGAAATAGACAGCTTGAAATGTGTTCATTCTTTTTATAGTCTATTTTTAATTTTTAAATTTTTTAATGCAGTGTTTGGTTGTAATAAACAGCTGGACTAATACTTTAAATTTTTTGTTTTAAATTTATGTTGCAGTCTTTGTCCACATATCTAATCAAGTAATCAAGTTCGTTTTTTCTTCCTTAGATTTTCTTCCTTAGTTAACATAATCCTACAAATGTGTTTACATTTAAGACAGACATTGATGTTAAAATTTATTAGAAGTGGAGAATTAAGGTCACACTTTAATAACTAACACTTATATATTTTCACCTGGCCTAGCTTTTTGCGCATAGCTCTTTAATGTGGACCTAACTTCTGTGAATATTATTTTGCAATTGGTCAGGCTTAAACTGACTTTATAATAAGTATTTGGATCTGATGTCGAAATGGAAACCAAGATCCAACTAGGCGTTGTAATGTACTGAGAACCTACAAACACTGACCCATGAAATGTTTGCCACTGTAGCATTCATATTCTCTCCTTCTGACTCTTCAAATGAGATAATCTGGAATCATTTGATGAATGCATAGTAATAGTACAATTTCCACTTGATTTGATGCGGCATTAAGTTTTACTTTTCTAATGAGGCTTTAATAACCATAGAACCCCTTGGGCAGTGGAGTTCATGATATTCACTTTGTTCATGGTGTTTACATTGCACAATCAGGTCCCTGGTGCTCACATTTAGCATGATACTCACAATGTGATTTAACATTCATGATACCTTGTGCAGTCATGTTCATGATACTTTGTGCAGTTTTTGTACATTACATCCACTTTGTGGAGTCTTGTTTTGTTCATGATACTCACTTAGTGCACTCATGTTCATGATACTCATTTGTGTTCATAACACATTGTGCAGTCATGTACTTAAGACACTTGGCAGTCATGTTCGTGATACTTACATTGTGCGGTCATGTTCATGATACTCATTTGTGTGAAGTCATGTTCATAATACTCATTTGTGTGCAGTCCTGTTCATGATACTTACATTGTGCGGTCATGTTCATAATACTCATTTGTGTGCAGTCCTGTTCATGATACTTACATTGTGCTGTCATGTTCATGATACTCATTTGTGTGTGTGCTGTCATGTTCATGATACTCATTTGTGTGCTGTCATGTTCATGATACTCATTTGTGTGCAGTCCTGTTCATGATACTTACATTGTGCTGTCATGTTCACGATACTCATTTGTGTGTGTGCTGTCGTGTTCATGATACTCATTTGTGTGCAGACATGTTCATGATACTTACATTGTGCAGTCATGTTCATGATACTTACATTGTGCGGTCATGTTCATGATACTCATTTGTGTGCAGGCATGTTCATGATACTCATTTGTGTACAGTCATGTTCATGATACTCATTTGTGTGCAGGCATGTTCATGATACTTACATTGTGCAGGCATATTCATGATACTCACTGAGGGCAGTAATATGTATTCGCCATGTTGCTAAAGACAGCGCGCTGTGTGCACGATCTTATTTAAACCTCTGGATTCAGCGCTGTAATATCACATAGAAAATGAAAGACGCCGTTAGCAATAACTAGGCGAGCCGGGGCTTGGCCAGAGCAGCCACGAAAATCGATACGCGCTTGACATTTTTACTCGTAAACAAGTTTCTAGATCGATGGTCGTCATGATTAGATTCCCCCGAGGGCAGGCTTCGCATAGCTACGTGTAAAAGAACGGGAGAAATAGCGCACAGAGTGAGGTAACGGAGGGGGGGGGAAGGACATGGGCTACACCCGGAATCTTTATTGTTGCGTAAACCTGTTGTCAAAATAGGCTTGCGAATGGGGTTGGCAATTTGAAACTTTTAAAATGGTACGGAGGGTCTTGTGTAGTTAATACTTTAGTAAATAGAGACTGATGCTTTGAATAGCGGGATACAATAAGTGTGAAACGCGTGATTCATCGGGTCTCACCATTATCGACTTACTCTTTTTGATGGAAGCCCCGCCCCCATTCCCCACAACACTGTCAATGGTATTACTAGGAAAGAAATGACATAATGCTGAAAGAAATGGTCGTGTTTTTGACACATGGCTGTCACCATAGATAAAAAAAAATATTTTTTTAAAAGTCTTAGTTATGTAAGCTTGTTAAACACCGTTCCACTGAAACATACTTGTGCTGATTTCTACTAATCGAGATTTCCTAATCTTGTCGACTTGTGTTACTGATAATGTGGTTATTGATTTACCATTGAACTGTCCAACCACAAAACCGGCTTTAATGTTTTTTTTTTTACTTTTAATCATTTACTTGTCCCCCAAGCTACTTGGGGTCATCCATGAATGACTTCACGCTTTTTTTGAAGATTTTTACCTACCTCCCCTCCGTCACACGTGGTCACAAAAAGCCAGACCCCCCCCCCTGAAATGACGTCATACCTAAGCCTACAACCCCCCCCTCTCAAAATTGCTGTTGAATTTTAAAGCATCGATATTTTTCCAAAATCTTGTCAGAACTCTGTCAACACAGAGTATTTTGATCAAGTCCTACTACAATTTATTAAAACCGTTTTGTAAAACGCGAAATAACGGCTAAAACCCATTTTCTAACAATGCTTTTTTATAATGCAAAAAAGTGACGTCGCACCATCTGAACCCCCCCCCCCCCCATCACACACCGTCACAAAATTACGGATCCCCCCTCTCCCCTACGAGTGTGACGTCATTAACGGACTACCCCTTGACGGTATGCAGTAGTTCTCTGTTGGAATTTTAAATGTTGTTTCTTAAATGATATTAATTGTTATGTAGCTGTAAAATAAATGTTAGTGTGAAGGTGATGTGATTATAATTTACTTTCAAATTACTTTTTTTCCTCGTCTTGGTCACATTTTAAATGTAAAATATAAATTAATAGCGCATCGCGATCGTAATTCTCTGTTAGAGAGGATCGTCGCTTGGAGGCTGGACGTCTTTTTAATGGCCAACTTGAAACTCACCCAATACAAGGGTTTAATCTTTAGAAGATTTAGTTTCATACTGCAAGTTTAAAAAAAATTATAGTTGAAAGCTGGACTGACTGATTGACATTAATAGCTATCAGCGCTGTGGGGGTAACTACCGTCACTATTCTTTGGCTATAAAACGTGGGGATTCTTATTTGTCAGACGGAAGATCTTTCACGCTCGTTACTTTTGTCTTAGAATCATCTCCTCCGGAAAGTTCCCATTTTGCTCTCTCCAGTTTTGTCAGTTAAAGTGATATCTAACCGTCTGTTTAATAGGTATTATGATTTAGTTTTCAATAATTTAGTTTTTTTTAATGTTGAAAGACGAACAAACACTTGCTTAAGTACTTTTCTTGAGCATAACGTATGTATTATTTTAACATTTAAATTTTATTTTGCCATGCCGTAGAAATAATAAAAAAAAAACAGCGTACAATTTTTAAAGCATTTGTTTAAACATGTTTCATTATTGCGCATACTGAACCAGTGATGTAGTAGTGTATCTAAAAATGGTCATCAGTGTACACACACTACTGGATTTATCTAGATGATGGACGTCAAGAACAAAACATGTACCACACGCCGAAATACCATCAATCTTCTTGTCCATTGCCCATACTCATAGAACCTAGCTCGAAAAAGTAATTATTGTTTGGTTTTCTCCTCTTCCCCCCCCCCCCCCCCCCCCCTCCGCACTTGTCCCCAGTCTTCTCATTTGGACAAAATATCGACCACAATCCACACCAGCTTTCAGCAAAAGCATAACGAACCTGATATCGATCTTTAAGAATACTGTAACGCAAATTTCACTGCGCAGTAAAAGTAATCGATACTTGGTTATAGCGTTCATCCTGTTTCTGAAGATAAGGTATCGATTCTCGGGAAAAACTGTTTCTATTTAAAGGATCTCAGCCCATAGGAACACTCATACGGCTACATAATTAAATGCGAAAAAGCAGCAGCATATCGATCATAAGCGATAATACCCCCTCCCCACCCCCATCTTTATTGAATAAGCTGCGGCGTTTGTGCTGGTGAGCGCTAGAACGCATTCCTCGATAATAAATCTATTTTGCACTCTCGGTATTTTACACGCCACAAGGCTGACGAATTTGAGACATCGATTAATAATTATTACTTTACCATTTTCGCTCTGTTTCTTAAAGCCATTGAATGCGTAATGATCGTGCTACTGATTTTACTACTTGTTCAATTACACGTATCCCTCATGACGCTCATGTGCTGAATTAGTTCATTCTATCACTACAGCCTTCCTTCTTTAAAAAAAAAAACAACACATTTTCCCCATATTGTGAAAGTTATGTTCTTATTTAGATTATACGTTTGTAAGTTGCAGCATAATTTTAAAACTATTTTAACACCATAGAATTATAAATCTAGAAGACCCACGACGGCTAATATATATATATGTTACGGTCAAAGCCCGAAATGCGGCCAAACCCCGGATTGGCCGGCCAATGCGCGGATTGGCCGGCTCCCTTGGCCAAAGCCCGAAGAACTTAGAGTTAAGATCGTATTTCGTACATTGGCCGGCCAATGCGCGCACTGGCCGGGACGTACTGGCCAAAGTCCGAAGTACTTAAACTTGACAGCGTATTTTGTACATTGGCCGGCCAATGCGCGCATTGGCCGGGATGTCCTGGCCAATGTTGTATCTAGACCAAGTTGTGATCGCGTTTTAATTATTCTGGGTGTGGTTTCATTGTGGGTAACGTATTGTTTGGCTCTTGTTTGTATAGCATTCTATATGCAAGGCGACATGGATCAAAAGGGCCGCCAGACCAAGAGACAGCCTCCTCCATGATGACGAGGTGAGACAATCATCAAAGAACAAAATCAAAGACAGTCGGCGTCGCCGACCACGTGCAACAAGACGGAACGTTCAAAAGACTTTTCCGCGTTCCTAGATGTTTAAAACATGATGATGACATGGATGCAAACAAATGAATCAGCTCATTGGGCTGAGAGTCTCAAATTCATTTAATTTATGAAAAATCGTTCTTTTCCTCAAGGAATCCAACAATCACCATACGAAGCCTTGTTTGGATACAAAGCAAAAGTGGGACTTAGCACTTCAAATCTACCAAGAGAGGCTCTCAGTAAAATAGTTACTGAGGAAGATCTTGAGAACATTGAACAAGAAATGGAGGTTGCCATAAATGCAACGACATCCTCAGCTAACACATCTGCTGCCGTGGCGGAACGTCCAGACCAGTTGCGTGACAATAATGTGGCCAATAGATTCTGTATAGTTTGTGAAAAACATTGTAGTGCAGCTCATTCTTGTGGATCCTGTGGCAACGATGTGCATGCTATTTGTGGAATACCCAATGAAGCAGACGAAGGGTACGGAGGGAACATTACCTGCAGATTGTGTCACAACAAACAAGACATCATGGAACACAGGTCAGCAGCTCATACTGGCTTGCAAAATCAAGGTGCTAAGATGCTTAAAACATCAAATACAAAATTTTAAGATGGTGAAGTGGGTGACAATGTACGCATCGGTGTTCCAGATGTTGACAGAGGTCGCGGTTATCCCCGAAGCGTGATTGCAGTTGTCATGATAATATTGATTGATTGAGACTATAGTACAATAAAAAATGTGAATGTTTCTGTCATTTACTTTAATTAATAATCAATAAAGACTTAATTTCATGATCCTACCGGCATAAAAAAAAAACCAAAATCTGCTCATGTTCTTCTAATTAAGACTTTGGCCGGTCCACCATGGCCAGTCCGCGGACTGGCCGGCCAAAGGCCGAAATCAAGAGCTATTTCAAACTTTGGCTGGTCCACAATGGCCAGTCTGCGGATTGGCCGGCCAAAGGCCGAAATGAAGCAAAGTTTCGGACTTTGACCGACCTATGGGAGGCGATATTGGCCAATGCGCGGATTGGCCGGCCAATCCTAGCATTGGCCGACTTCGGGCTTTGACCGTAACATATATATAGATATAGATAGATATAAATATAGATATAGATACAGAGATACAGATACAGATATAGATATAGATACATATATACAGATATACAGATATAGATATATAGATGAAAAAGATATAGATATCGATATATAGATATAGATATAGAGATATAGATTTAGAGATATATAGAGATAGAGATATATAGAGATAGAGATATATAGAGATAGAGATATATAGAGATAGATATATATATATAGAGATAGAGATATATAGAGATAGAGATAGAGCTAGAGAGATAGAGCTAGAGAGACAGAGATACAGATATATATATATATATATATATATATATATATATATATATATATATATATATATATATATATATATATATATAGATATATAGATATATAGTAGCTGCATACTTGTGCTCCGCCACGGGGAATCTTTTTTAAATGTTACAACTATGGCACAGAACAAAACACAGAAGAAAACACAATCAACATAAAACACAAAAGGAAACACACAACGCAAAAGCAAACACAAACATCAACGCAACAGAAAACACAATTCAAACGCAAACGCCAAAAAAAAAACCAGTCGAAAAAGCAATCATAAACGCTAACGCAGACGCAACACTAAAACGCAAACCTAAACGTAAACAACGCAATGCATAAACACAAACATAAACGCATAGTGATCACAGTCTAGCCCGGGTCTAATCCTAAACCATAGCTCATCGCGCAAAATCGAACCCTGCCGGGGCGCCTGCGGACTCGCAAACCGAAAGATAGAAGTAAACATAGAGGACATTTAGGAGCGGCTTCTAAACTGTTATTGATTAAAAATAATAATTAGTAAACAGTACCCTCAGTGTATAAAATAAGTAAACAGTCGTATTTAAAATACCTGTGTTTTACCTACCACATTGCACTTTATCAAACCATGCTAATTAGGGGTCATCCATTTATGACGTCCACACGCGGGGGGAGGGGGGGGGGGGGGTGTCGAAAAAAACCTGACTTTTGTGGACGCATATGGACGGGGGGGGGGGGGGGGGTCCAAAATAAAAAAAAATTGTGGACGTCATAAATGGATGACCCCTTAGATAATAGGTTTTTAAAAAATAAAAACAAACTAAAAAGTAATTGGTATAAAGGGTCGTAATTTATATATTTTTCAAACGTCAATTTAAAGCAGAGGTCTCCAAACTTTTCAGCCCGGTGGCCGAATTAACTGAAACTGCAGCTGGAGGTATTTGATGATCTTGCATGCAAATGATTCGGGGGACTCAGCTGTTGCTTCAGCCATGAAGACCTTGCACTGCTGAAAGAACGTTAAGTTGCTGGTCTGTACTTTTTTAAAAAAACATGACAAGTGATATACATGTTATGTAAGAAAGCCAGCTATTGTGTTAAGGTTCATGTCCTCATCCACACCTCTAATGAACATTAGCAATTGAGAGGTGGAACAGCTGTCCAGCAACTCATCGATTGCAATTGAAAACTGTCGAAACTTGCTTGTATTTTTCGCTATGTGAGACAACATGTTTTCACGAATGTCTGCAACACGGTGGGCAACGGTATTTACCCCGAAGCTACATTTTAAAATTGTTTTTAATTTTCTGGTCAAAGTTCTTCAGCCTTCCCCAACAAACTTTTTTTTTCGTGGACAAAAAGATCTCGGGCCGGATGAGAGAATTTCGCGGGCCGCAGTTTGGAGACCCCTGATTTAAAGGATAAAGCATGTCTTTTACAAATAAAGTATGTTTTTCACGAATATAAATACAGATAAATCACAAATATAAATGCAGAGGCACAGTGTACATTTGAGCTTTATATATATATATATATATATATATATATATATATATATACTCATAGACCTAACATTTGTTTAAAATTTGTAGTTGAGCGCCCCGAGATCCAAAGTGGCTATCTAAGCCCCAGGGATCCGATTATTGTGTTTGTGGTAGTGTGTACAAACTAGCTCCCCAACAACTAAGCCTTTTATAGTTCCGCCACTGGCACCTTGATAGTGGTTTTGTAAAAAAAAACACCGATCTACTACAGTAGTGATGTTCTGCAGTAGCAAACACACGCTGTTGCGTAAAAGAAAAAATATATATACAAGATTTGTAGTGTGAAAGATAGGCAAACGTTCAAACCACTTTCATTACTTATTTCCCTTCTTTAAATAGTGAAATATGTGTGCTCTTTAAGCACCTTTAAAAAGATTTGCACTAAACAAATTAAAAACCAATTACTTCTCTTAATCATTATTTAAAAAAAAAATAAAGAGTGACATAGTATAAAAAGGAAATTTATTTAAAACTGATAATATAAATACAAAAAATAGATAAAATAACATAGTGCGAGAAACCATTACACGTACAAAGCTTTCATGCTTCATATTCTTTTGACCGACTCATAAATTGGAAGCATTATGGCAGACATAATAATACAGAGATTTCCAAGAGAGACTAATAGCACTCACACAAATGACGTGTTGTTGAAACTTGTTTTAATTTTTATCAAAACTCGAACAAGCCCGAAATGAAAATTCTATGTTCGCATTTTCGAATTATATACGAGCCGACCCGCGGCATAGCATACGCCGCTATTTAGTTGTTGTTTTTTTTCTACTTTTCAGTTATTCATAATTTGTGAATTCGACACTACCAACACTGCCACTGAAAATAATTCTTTTAAAACACTATAAGTAGCTCGTTAAGGACGATAACCCCCTCTCCTCCCCACCCCCTCCATTAAAGTAAACTTCACTTAGTTACCCCCCCCCCCCCCTCCGTTTAAAATCGTTTCAAACTAAATTATCTGCCCCTAATAGTCGTCACTAAACCCGGCTCTGTAAACATTTAGAATGAACCACAGCTCACCAGACCATGTAGGGGTGGGGGTGGTAGGGAGCGCGTTTACAGCTTGTTTTCTAGCGTCTCCCAGAAGAGAATTTCATATATACGAGCCGACCCGCGGTGTATCATACGCCGCTATTTCGTTGTTTTTTTTTCTACTTTTCAGTAATTTATAATTTGTGAATTCGACAGTACCAATGCTGCCATTGAAAATATTTGCTTAAAAACACTACCCCCCCCCCCCCCCACGTGAAAGCAGCCTCCTCTTAGTTACCTCCTCTAAGTTTAAAATCGTTTCAAACTAAATTATCTGGCCCTACCAAACCCGTCTCTATGATTGTAAAATGTAAACAGAGTGAACACCGCTCACCAGATCATGTGGGGGTGGGGTGGGGGTGGTAGTGATAGTGATAGAGAGAAAGAGAGGGGACTGCAAGGAGGCGCTTGCAGCTTGTTTTCTAACTGATCCCAGAAGAGAATTATATATATATAGATAGATATATATAAAATTCTTTGCCGATGGTCCTTTTTTTCTAGTTCCGCCACTGGCCAGAACGTAATGTGTTACTACCTCCCTTCACTTAGTGCAAGTTGGGGGTTTGGTACTACGAGACTGATGACAGGGACAGTTGGCATTCTGACAATAGAGCGTCTTTGGTCAGTGTGGACGTCGCAGGGGTCCTTCGTCATTGTGGACTTTTGATACCCTGCTGAGCCACTGTATTTGGTCGCGGGTCAAGGCTCGGTCTACTGCCATTTGGTTATTATTATACGACATCAATTTTTTTTATCTGTCCCAAATTAAATATAAAACGTCACAAAATACCCCATAGATCTCTTCAAGTAATCTTTGATCTCTAAAGCATTTGAGCAATTTATTTGTTATCCAGTCTTTAAATGTGACAGTATTACCACAGTTAAGCATCAGGCGCTGAAAGTTGATTTCAAGACATTCCGATTTTCGGCTCGTTAGGTTCAAATGAGATGTTTATTGATTTTCTTGATTGGAATCTAATAATGCAACAGTTGACTCAATCTAACCACAAAATAGCGAACTGGATGGTAGACAGATAGCAGTCAACAAACTGAGTTTGGGTGAATCTTTTAATTTGTGTTAGCTTAGAACACAATTTAAAATAAACCGGGAGTGATCTCCCCAAAACTTTCTCGAATATCCTTATATAAAATAACGGGATGGGAACTCGGGCTATAGACATGATTTTAAATCCATTTTAAATACTTAAAGTTTTAAAAATAGAATAAAATCTCGTAGACTAAAGAATTGCACACCTAGTGAACGCCAAATAAAAAAGTGCATAATACTGCGGAATATTATTAGTACTTTAAAAATTTACATTAGTTTTTTGAGAAATCGGAAGTAGCGTAAATTAATACTTCCGGTCAACGGAAATTACTCAAAATTTAACAGAAGGTAGAGAATTAGATCTTTTACTTACATGTGAAATTTCATTTATCTATCTGAAATAGTACTCAAGTTATAGGCTTTTGAAAAATTCAAAGTAGGAAAAGTACCACTTCCGATTATCGGAAATCGCTCAAAAGTTGATACGGATCTACGATTTTGATAAAATACTTATATATGAAATTTCATCAACCTAGCTGTAACGGTACTCAAGTAATCGTGTTTATACACGGACAGACACACACACACAGACAGACACACAGACATACGGACAAGATTGCAAAATTATTTTTTTCCGTATCAGTGAGGTGTAAAACGTCTCGATTTTTTTTGCACGATTACAATACTTTCTCTATACTTCGTATATACAAGAAAGTAAAAAAAACTAAATTTGGTTAAAATATCTTTTATTAAGGCTTTTTTTTTTAATTTGACTAAAAGTATGTCACTTTACATTGCTCCCTCCCGTGTCATTTATGAGCGGCCTTAAATACTTAATGAACGTTTAATTTTTTTTTTAAAGTAGTCGTTTTTAAGGGCTAAGAAATATTATGTTACGAAAAACTTTATATTTTTTTAGACTTACGTGTTATCGAGGTGTATAGAAATGGTATACACCTGAAATCCATATTGAGTCTAGATTTTACATTACATTTATATTGTATATCAACCACTATAGTACGTATACTTTAATAAAAAAAAATAAGCTATACACGACCTTTGCTTATTGAGAGGAGCCGCTTTGGCCTACTTTCAATATCAAGAGTGGTGTGCTCTCCCCTCTAGGTTTACTCTACGTCCTGGAATATGTAATGCTAGGGCGTCTTGTGTTTACACAGTTTGTGTTTCTTAACTACATGGGCGTGCTGTATAAAGTGCAGCTAACAATAAAAGACAACTGGCTGGAATGTTAATTAGTAGTGCTTGTTGAATCTACTTAAACTTGACAAGTGTTGCGTTCAGGATACAAATAGCACACGTGTAGATGTTGGTGAGAATGTGGTTAACACAAGTAGGCCTGGATCTACATATGGAGAAAAAAAAATGATGTGTGTTTGTATTAAGTATTAGTGTTTCAAGCTTCCTCGCCTAATATATCATGTGTGTTTAAAATACATAGGGAGTATTATGATGAACCCTCCACACTTTATGGTCCTCCCCCCCACTTGACTTGACACATGAAGTGTAGACCTAGTTAAGTTAGTTCATTATATACTGGCAAGCTATCTAAAGTGCTGTGCTATCTCTCCTATAGTTATGTTACATGTGATGTATGTTGTTGCTATCTTGATGTACAGTAGTATAAATACTTGATCTAGAGTACCTCTTCACCTTATGAAATAGCAAATGTTTGATAGATGATAACTAAGGGGTGGGTAGGCCTTAGTCTTTATCCTGCAGGACAGACTTGTCATTTGGAATCTGGTTGTAAAACATTAAAAAAATTTCAATCCCATTTTCTCTTTTAGAGGTTTATCAAAGTTTGATAGACTTATTCCCAATTGAAGACTATGTCTGTGCCATTGGCAGTACTTTTAATTCTTAGCTTTTCTCAAGAATGTTATGAAAGTCACATTGTATTGACAGTAACAAGACTTAGGCACATTTATGGTATTTTTTGTTGTGCAGTATTTTCTTCATTAGCCCAATTTTATCTATACAACACTTAGTAATGATCTGTTTTTTGTTGTTATGCTAGTGAATATTTGAAATGTACTTTGTGTGGTGATGAGGGTTTATATATATATATATATATATATATATATATATATATATATATATATATATATATATATATATATATATATATATATATATATATATATATATATATATATATATATATATGTAATATGTGCGTGTGTATTAAGGGGATTGACCCTTTTAATGTGAACTATGACAGACCCTCCAGTGGGAAATTTCATATATAACAAGTGACACAGCACAAGGTTTATTCACAATCAATTTACTCCTAATCCTAACTGAACTGTCCTACACATTACTTCTACTAAACTTTCTATTACTACAACAATTTACTCCTCAACTATAACCTAACAAATCCATGCTCCAAGTGCAGCTACACTAAGCTTTACCAACCAGCTGACTTTCACAAGTGACAAGACAGTTTGCATGTAACTGGCCTGGCTCTTTGATTGGTTCTATCTGCTCTCAACTGCTTGACCAATTTCTAAATGTAACCTGGTTTGTGTCATCACACTTAGGTCTATTTTTTCATAGTCTAAACTAGTGGTATGATTTATATTTGCCAACATCAAAGAATAGTCAAACAAAAATAGCCTGATTGTCATTCTTGCAGATGATGTTAAATTGAGGTGTTAAATGGATTTTGTTCAGATTAAATATAAACTTCATTGGCTGTACCATTTGTGTGTGGATTCAGGGATGCATGATCATGATTCAAAAGCTGGATTATATGGATAAAAACCTTTGGACTTTTGCATTCACATACCCTAACCTTCATATTTTGTAATAATGATAATAAAAGTTTTTTTTTTAAAATGTATCTTTATTTTAAAAATTCTTTTTTTACCACTTAACGTTTTAACCAGAATTAGTTTGTTTTGGCCACAGATGATTTCTACAGATTACATTTATTGTAATCAGTGATCATTACCCATGTGGGTAAACAATTAACTTTTAATGTGAAGTGATTTAACTTGTTTTCAACAGTTGTTGCGTTTTTTTAAAATTGTGTTTTTTATTTAATGGCCTTTTTGCCTTATTTTTTGTGCTACATTATAGGTAATGCTTTTTTTAATTCATCAAAATTTTATCTAAATTCAAATTTACACTCTCATTTTTAATATACTTTAATATTTATTTTCACAGCTCTGAAGATGACAGTTCAGCTATTCCAGACAAAGGAGATGCTACTCCAGTACAAACAACAGGAGTAACAATCCCTGCCACAACTTCTGCTACTTTAGACAAACTGTCCAGTGCAGCTCCATTTGACCTACAGAGAAGCAGAGGACGAGATAGATTAAAAAAAGGGCAAAAGAAATTTGGACAAAAAAAATTTGAAAAGTGAGTTACTGGCTCAATATTATCTGAAAATATTTATAAAATATTTATGTTTAGTTTAGCATTAATTAAATATTAAATCAATTTTTTAAAAAGGAATGGCTCCTTTGGACGCCACGGTACTACAACTTCAAGTAGAAGTTTGGAAGCTGCCAGATCACAGTCAGAAGCTGCAGCAGCTGCTGCTGCAGCTTCAACAAATTCTACAACACCCTCGATTGCTTCTAGTGCCGGATTAAACAGCACTAGTGGCAGCACTGCTGGACTAAACCCAATTATTGTCAGTGATACAAAAGACATCAGCAGTAACAGGGAGATTAAAGAAAATATTAGAGACTCAGCACTATCCAGACCACATTCAGTTGCTTCTCCCAGCAGTCGGCACAGTGGACTTAAGAAATCACTGTCTCAGTCAAGGTCAGCTAGTCCTAGTCGGTCGCGCTCAAGAGGATCCAAGTCAAGCAGCAGTAGGAGTGATTCATCAGGCACTAGCAGATCTACCTCACCACACAGAAGGTAAGTTATTGATAACAACCTACATGTTTACAAGCAGTTACTAAGGCTTATGGTTAGTACTCATCTAATTTAAATAGTTAGTACTCATCTAATTTAAACTCACTTTAGTGAACAGAACTGTGTTTTCTTTATTGATCATTACTTTTTCAATGGTAATTATTGAATAACAAATTTTGAGAATGTACACTTTCTTTTACAGTACTGCATTCTGTTGCAGTAATTCTCTATTAAATACCCCTATTGACCCTCCAAAGCTTCACACCCTGTAATATGGGGAAAAAATCCAGTCATAACCATTGGCTCTTTCTGAAGTGTTTCTATCTGTGAACCACTGATTATTTTAAACACATTTCTCAATACTTCCTTAGTTTTATGAAAAACAATTTCCTGGATGGTTAATTGTGTAATTAGTTGAGCAAAATTATTGTCTAGTGAAAAGTGGTGCATTGTTTGTTCATCTTAAATGTTAAACATTCAGGCCTTTTCTTGTTTTGTATGAGTTTTTTTAACCATTTCTCATAGGCAGAGAATTCAAAATTCTTACCACTGCTGTTATTTTGATAGCTTAAAATTTTTCATGACATGTTTGAAATTTATTTCCTGTTAAACTCTTTAGTTTTATTACATCTTTAAAAAAGGTTACATTTATGTCAGAGCACTTAAAATGTTTTTCAATTTAAAATTCATACATTTTAAAACATCTTTATAGGCTTAATTTATTTGCTTCTAACATAAGCAGTTACACAAGTTCAACTGCGAGGCCACAATCAATGGTGGGAGCATCAAGACTTGTTAGCAGTGAAGTTAAAGAAGCTAAAAAAGATGAAAATGATGGAGAGAGACGGCCACTAGGGATATGTGTAACTGGACTTCCTATGAGATCTACAGGTAGAATATATTTTCAGTGAAGGGTATTATTTATAAAATTTATTACGGTTTTCATTGGTTTTCTACTTAAAGAGGAATATCAGTTTACAAATAGATATAATAAATTATTGCTTTGTCACAGATTCCAGCCTAAGAGATGGTTTATATCATGAATATAAAAAGCATGGAAAGGTAACCACAGTCCAAATATGTGTTGATGGAGACAGCAGATGTGCTATTGTCAGTTTTAGAAAGTAAGCTTTTTGGTACTAATTTAAATATAATTTTAATAAAAGTTTGTTAGTTACAAAATTTTTAAAAATTATGTCAAAGAATGTACACATAAAGAATAAAATTTGCTGATTTAGACCTGAAGATGCCAGTAAAGCTCTTGAAGCCTCACAAGGAAAAATCTTCTTTGGAGCTAAGATTAAAGTAACATCACATGAAGGTGTTGGTAAGTTGCTCAAGAAATACTTAATTTTATATCCTAAAGCAGTAATCTATAAGTAAATGCCAAAAACTATGAGAAACCTGTATGTCATCAAAACTAAATTGTTTTAATTTTTCATAGTTGCTTGGTGTGCTAAATAATAATTTTAAATTTTTTTTTTATTTACAGAAGTAGATGATGCTGATGTCACAAATGACAATGATAGTTTAGATGAATATCATGTCAAATCTACACGCACACTTTTTGTTGGCAACCTAGAGAAAGAAACCACAACTCAAGATCTCATTGAAAAATTCAAAGCATTTGGAGAAATTATTGTAAGTACATTATTTTATCATTAAAAATGATTTTTTAAATTTTAATCAGCTTTTATTATTTCTAATAATAAATAATATAGTTAATTAAATAAATAATCAGTAGTCTTGTATCTCATGTAGTAAATGTATCTGCAACAGAAAAGGGCAAAATCGTGAACAAATATTTTTCCTAGCATTTCACTTTTAGTCTATTTATACAACATCAAATAACTCTTCCCTCCCAAAATGTTCAGAAATTTATAATTTTGTTGACATTGTACAGGATGTTGACATCAAAAGACAAGGAGCAACAACTGCATTTGCATTTGTCCAGTATGTTGATATAACTAGTGTTGTAGGAGCATTGAGGGCCATGGAAGGAGAGCACATTGGCATTAACAAAATAAAGGTATAAAATTGCGATTTCTCACCATTTAT
Source organism: Physella acuta (assembly GCF_028476545.2). Classification (NCBI taxonomy): domain Eukaryota; kingdom Metazoa; phylum Mollusca; class Gastropoda; family Physidae; genus Physella; species Physella acuta. Next base: position 156,299 of record NW_026731947.1, on the reverse strand, counting down.
GTTGGGAGTGTTAAGCTAAGACTCAGACATTTTTTTCTGGAATAAAAATTAATGGTTTAAAAATTGCTTTTCTCTATGAAAGCTTGGCTTTGGAAAAAGCATGCCAACATGCTGTGTGTGGGTAGATAACCTCCCTGCTGATATAACAAACCGCACTTTGAGAAGTTCAATGACAAGATATGGAGAAATTACCTACTGCCTGGTGGATAAGAATCGCAACAAAGGTCTTATTTACTTCAATTCTTATGATGATGCCCAACACTGTGTCACAGACATCAAAATGCGCCCACATTTTATGAAGAAAAAACTTCAGGTGAGAATATTGTAAAGCATGTGATAAATCTTATATATTAAAAGGTTTGAACTGTTTAGTTTTTAAAGATTAAGATTAAGCCACCTGCATTTTGTTTTTTTAGATTGACTTTGCCAGCAGAGAATGTCAAACAAATTTTTTGGATCGAATGGAAGAATCTGGTTTGCTTAGAGCTAATGAAAGACCAGATGAGAGCAGAGTCCATAATAAATTCAGACAACAGCGGAGTTTTGATGGGTTTACAGAAGAAGCGTAAGTTAAGAATTTTGAAAATTTCCACTAAGTGGAATTAAAAGATACTTTGAGAAAACTATTGAGTAATTTTTGTAAGTGTGAGTAGGTTGACTGGCTACTAGAGCTTTCAACACCATGTATTTGTATTACAGTAGTCCTTCATCATTTTCATGTAACTCCAGAACTACTGCCAGTTTCTCTGCCCGTAGTAATGGCCGCAGCAGTAGACGAGGAAGACCATTTGTTGAATCAGGGTTCACAGATGAAGCACATACTACACCAAGGCGATCTCGGTATGTTAATTCCTATTGTGAAGAAAATAAATACAATGTAAACACAATTTTTTCAGCTTTGAAAAGAATCTTTAGTCAGAAAGTGACCTCTAATTCCTTGGAAATTTTTAAGTAAACATAAAATTTAAAATTACTCTACCTTTAAATTTCAGAAGGCCAGATGAATTCAGCAATCCTTCAAGTTCCTACTATTCCAGCAAAGGCAGTGGAGAGGATTATGATGCAGTACTTCGAGAATACGGTCACAGCCAGCGTGAACGCAGAGAAAGAGATCTCAGTCCTCGTCATTCATCAGCTGATCGACGTGTTGACGGCCAGTCCCGTAGAAGCTCACGGGATCGTTCATTAGACAGATACGAAGAAAGATCCAAAGACATTTTCAACAATCGAGATGCCAGTCCAAGCAGTGACCACAACTCCTATCATTCTGATACCCGTTATAGATCATCACGAGATGATAAATATTCCACTCGGGATAGATATGAAGATAGAAAATCTGAAGACAAGGACTTCGATCGCCAGAGTAGACCTAGTCGGGCAGCCTCCCCGTTTTTACAGAACCATACCAGCTTACATTCACATTCACCAGATTACAACAGACGAGGTGGTTCTCGCTCCCAGTCTCCTCCCACTCCACTTCAAGAAGAATCTGCTCCAAGATATTTTTCTGATGACTACAAACGGTCTGTGGTCCCAGATGAGGATTATGATTACTTACCTTCTAAACGAAGAGATTCTGATGATGTTATTAAAACTAAAAACTGGTCACTTTTGCCTTCTACAAAGCTTGGTGCAGAAGTGGCAAAAACTGTTGAAAAGTCCAGAAAACGAACTCATGAAGAGTCTGGTCTTTCAGAAGCATCTAAGCTAGATGCTAAGCTGCTAAGGAAGCTAGAAAAATCCTCCACAACCTCTGATGAGAAATTGAAAAGCTTGAACAGAAGTTTAGGAGGGTCAAAGAGCAGAGTTGTAAAAGGGTTAGATCATGCTGGCAGTCCAGGCTCATCTGGTAGTCATGGTGACTCAGAAAATGGGTCTGTGAGTGAAGGTGACTTGCACCACTTGCATCAGGAGAAGAAGCAGCTTCTGCTTGCACTTCAAGGACTGGATGAAGAAGTAGTTGACACCAGTGAACCTGAATCTCTACGTTCTATAGCTAAAATCAGATCGTCTGTGGCCGTAAAAAATGCTTTGAGGGTTTCTGGAAGAATTCATGAGGACAAGAAAAGTGAGGACACTTTGAAAAATGAAGCCCATCGTAAACTTGGGGATAAACCGAGGCGTTTGGATATTAAACGAGAGAATAGAAATAATATAAATGATGATTTCAGTTGTACTCGTGAAGAGAAAGGGCTTTTGGGGGATAAGGAAGAATCTGCTGGTGGCCATAGTGATTCTGATCTTGACATAGACTTGAGGAATAAGAAGAGAAGGACTGATACACGAAGAGATAGTGACTCATTAAAGAACAAGGGTTTCCATAGGCATGAAAGTGTTGAGAGTGAAGATGATGAGCAGAACACTAGGTTATACAACCCTCCACTGGATAGAAGAGCCTCTTGTGATAACAGAACCAATTCTCTGAGCTCTAAATTTTATGAGAACAAACTGCTAGGTGTATCCTCCCCTTGTGATAATGGTGATCCCTTCAAAGGTGGATTAAGTGATAAAGATAATTCTGTGATAAAGAATCGCTACCGTAACTTTCCTAACAAAGATTGGAACTCAGAATCTCCTGAGCACGATGCAGGACCATTGGGGGATTTCAGTCCAGTGTATAGTGAAAACACCAGAGATTCAGTCAATTCTGGAAGTTTAACGGAAAAAAGATCTCCCCCTACGTGGCAGCATTCACTGCCATCTTCACCAATGGATAATGTTGATTCAGACAATGACTATTCAAACATTGTTCCAGACATTGTTCCTGATGATTCATTCTCGGATGACAGTCTTGGCGATCCACATATAGCTGCTGGAGAGGCTTCCATGGAGGAGCGCATTCGTGCACTTGATGAAATGATTAGCAGACAACCAAATAATAAAATTGCAGATCCCTCACTTTTTTTCCCATACACATCCACACGGAACACTAACAATAATGAAAACACTGCAGATTATCCTAAAAAGTACAGAACTCGTAAACGTTTTGATTTGGAGGGTGGGAACGGGAGTGTGCGGACAGACAGTAAGCCTGAACCATCTGTGATCATGCACAAAGTGTTGTCCAAAACTAGTATTCTTGATCAGGATTTTAAAAGGCTGGAGCAGATAAAAGAAATCTATGAACCTAGTAGGGGGAAAGAAGTTATTTTGGATATACCATCTAGTAAACTGTTAGAACCAGGTGTCAAACCATATTTATTTTCTTTGTCACATCCAGTGACCACATCATCATCCATGCTTCAGCCAACCATCACAACATCCTTGGCTAGCTCAGCTTCATTAACTGCTCCAATCAGCACAAGTGTTCTCACAACATCCATCGTGAGTGCACCTATCACAACCAGCTCAATTTCTGTTTCACCCAAAGATGCAGCAGTGGATAATTTACTCAAGGCTGCATCGGAATCCACTGAAATATTGTCGAATAAACATTCTACTTGCACAAATTTATTGACGTTAAAGCAGGATGTATTGCATTCATTTTCATCAGCTAAACCTGTGTTGACATCTCACAATAACAATTCTCTATCATCCAAATCAATTTTTTCCACAACATCTGTGTGTTCATCAGCTCCAGTGTCAGACACTAATTTATTACCTTCCCAGACAATCACCAAATCCTCGTCACATTCTCTCCTCCCGTTATCCCAACAGCCTGTTTCATCCTCTGTATCATGTTCCTCAACCAACTCTCACCCCAAATCAAATTTGCAGCAAAATGTAACATTGCCAGTCACATGCCCGTCATCCACAAAATCACCTGCTGGGGCCCCTGTGGCGGCTCCATTCACTCAGGGACCAGATAAATCACAGCTTACACCAACTGTTGGCCAAGAAGCGCCCCGTCTCTGCTCACCTTCCTTTACTCCAGAAAACTCTAGGACAAGCTCCCACCTGCCAGGGAGTCCAAGAGTTAATGTTGAAAGCAAAGAAACCAATGACCAACTTGTACCTAACAACAAACCTGACTTGACCATTAGTGTCTCGGGTAGCACCAACTTTACTGACGAATCGTCCAAAAGCCAGACATGTTCCAAAAGTGATATCACACCCGATATTGAGTCTCCAGTTTCTGTGAAATCAGAAACCTCAAGTAACTCTTCAGTTCCACTGTCTTCCCTTGATAATAAAAACAGTTCAGCTTTAGAAGAGAAAAGTCTTTTGATCAGTCTTACTGCCAATAATCAGTCATCTAACAATGAACTGCTGGCACAGAAATCTCTTGTTGCTCTAACTCTAGAAAACATGAGCTCAGGAATTAATAAGCTCAGCCCAGTTACCACAATGGATACTGAAGGCGCCATGGACTTAGGTACAGAAACTTCCAGTCTGATAAAAGGTAGTGGAAGAAATGATGCTGCTGATTTCTTGTCTTCTAGGAAACCTGAACTACCAGCTCATGTCACAACACACACTGTTCTCAGTGTCAACAGCAAAGAAGGTTCTGATAAAAAGGAAATCCTGAACCCCCTTGATATCTCCAGCAGTGTGAGAAAAGGTGTTTCATCCTCCATGCCAGAGCTGGACACTCCCCTGCTCAAACCATCACTACCTACCAATGTTACTGCTGCCTCATCCTCATCCACATCAAGGTCAACCTCAGATAGAAATGACAAGAAACCTGGGAAATCCAATTCCCACATCCACTCTAAAAGTCCAGCTAAAGCAGAAGCTCTCTTTGCCCCTGATATGAAGGTGGAACAGCCAGCAAAGCCCAGTGAGAAAACAGATGGCAAGCTGAGCAAAGATTCTCACAAGACATCTAATGTAAGTAAGTCATCTAGTAGTAGTAATGACAGGAAGGTTGCTTCAAAAACTTCATCCAAAGACAGCCATGAAACCAAAGATTCTGGAACTAAAGAGCAAGACAAAGCTGAAAAGAAGTCAGAAACTGTTTCTAAAGGCTCTACACATGAATCTAAAAGTAAAGAAAGTGATAAAAATAAGGTAAAGGACAAGAAAGATAATAAAGAGGGAGAAAAAGTAAAGCAAAAAGAAAAAGATGATAGTAAGAAAAAAGAAGAAAAGAAAGTATCAGACAAAAAGGAAGAAAAGAAATCTTTCTCTATTAAAGAAGATAAAAAGTCAGACTCAAAGATGGATGAGAAAAAGGATAAAAGTAATGAGAAAGACAAGTCTAGGGAAAGTAGTAAGCAAAATATTTTGAAAAAAGTGAAACAAGAAGTTGATCCAACTAAAAAGGACAAGAAACAAAAACCTAAGGAGTCTTCAGGGAAAGAGAAGGTGTCAGAGAAGAAAGCTGTTCCCAATTTAGCTAAACAATCCAATCCACCCAGAGAGAAAGTTGAAACTAAAGATTCAAAGTTGACCAAAAGTGATTCCAAGGAGTCAACATCCAAAGATTCAACCAAGTCTGAACAGCTGTCTAAAACTGATCAAAAAGCCCCATCAAAGCCAGACAAACACAAAACTGGTGAGGCAAAGTCACTGTCTAGGACCTCCTCTGAAACAAAGCCAGACACTAAAGACAGTTCATCTGCTAGTCTGAGTAAAAAACCTACTTCTGATGCTGGCAAAATTAAAAAAGAGGGTGAAAAGGATTCAACAAAGCAGTCCTCAATCAAGCAAGATAAATCACTCAAGCATAAATCAAAAGAAGAGGACAGACAAAAAGAAAAACAGAAAATTCGAGAAGAAAAAGAAAAACAAAGAGAGGATAAACTAAAGGAAGAAAAGGAAAAACAAAAAGAAGAAATGGAAAAACGAAAAGAAGAAAAGGAAAAACAAAAAGAAGAAAAAGAAAAATTAAAGGAAGAAAAGGAAAAATTGAGGGAGGAAAGAGAAAAACAAAGAGAAGAAAAGGAGAAAGAAGAAAGGGAACAAAAAGAAAGAGAAGAAAAAGAAAGGCAAAAGGAAAGAGAAGAAAAAGAAAGAAAAGAAAGGGAAGAACAGGAAAGGAAAGAACAGGAAAGGAAAGAAAGAGAAGAGAAAGAGCGATTAAGGAAAGAAAAAGAAGAAAAGGAGCGTCAGAAAGAGAGGGAAAGGGAAGAAAGGGAAAGAAAAGAAGAAAAATTAAGGAAGGAGAGAGAAGAAAAAGAACTACAGAAGCAAAAAGAAAGGGATGCACAAAAAGAGAAAGAAAAATTAGAAAAAGAAAGAAAAGAGAAAGAAGAGAAGGAAAGACTTAAAGAAAAGGAAGAGAAAGAAAAACAAAAGGAAGACCTTGAAAAAGCAGAAAAAGACAAACAAAAAGAAAGAGAGAGAAAGGAGAAAGAACGGAAAGAAAAAGAGAAAAGGGAAAAGAGAGAGAAAGAAAAGAAAGCTAAAGAAGAAAAACTGAAGAAAGAAAAAGAAGAAAAGGCAAAAAAGGAAAAAGAGGAAAAGTCTAAACGTGAAGAAAAGGAAAAGGCAAAGAAAGAAAAGGCTGAGAAAAAAGAGAAAGAAAAACAGAAAAATGATAAGGATGAAGACGATGATGATGATGAAAAGGATAAGGAAAGAAAAAAGCCACCTCCAAAAAAGCCCAAACGAAATGAACTTGCAGTTTTACTTGATAGCAATGACAGATTTCAAATGACATTTACTTCAATGTATGATCGTGTCAAAACTCAAAGGAATAGAGAACCTGAAATGCAGCACAAATCTGAGCCTGCACCTAAATCTTCCTTTGATAAATTCAAACAAAACCGCAAGAAGAATGGAAGTAAAGCAAAGTCCTCATTGTATTCTTTTGGAAGTACTTCAGAATTAAGTGATGACAGTGACCTCTCTCTGTCAGAGTCTAGTCAGAAAGCTGATTCTGTTAAAGATTCAAAACCCAAAAAAACAAATCAGATAAAGAAAAGACCGCATGTTTCCTCTTCATCATCATCATCATCTTGTGAGGAAGACGATGTCGCCCTTCTCACTGCTTCAAAACTCAAAAGCAAGAAGCTCAGTGATATTTTCTCTTCTGATTCTGAAGAGGACAATTTCCAACCACCCTCCAAATCTAAAACCTCCAAGTCTAAGACAAAGCCTGCTCCAAAACGCAGGAAAACCAGAGATGATTCTACCGATTCTATGGCTTCTAGGGATGAGTTTGTCAAGCCGCATGCTATCAGTGGAACTCATGATCTTGACAGCTTGGATGATATTGATATGTCAGATGAAGAAGACATTCCTAAAAAATCCAAGAAAAAATCCACAAAGTTAGTAAAAAAGGCAGAACATGAAAAAAGAGACTCATCTGTTGAGTCTGTGTCTAAAAAACCTGTCAAAAAGGAACGCGAGTCCTCTGTGGAATCTGTTTCTAAAAAGTCAGTCAAATCTGAAAAGGAAAGTACTCCAATAAAAAAGTTGAAGCCAGATTCCAAGAAAACCACTAAGCATGAAGGAAGCACAGAGGCCAAATCAGCTGTTAAAGATACTGTAAAAGCTGGTGCTGAAGATAAAAAGAAAGGAAAGATTTCTATTGATAAAGAGAAAAAAAAAGATTTGGTGAACAAGAAAGAAACTAGTAAGAAAGATACCGATAACAAGAAAATAGTAGAAAGTCGAAAAGAAATAGATAATAAAAAAGAGCATGAAAGTACCAAAAAAGATAGTGACAACAAGAAAGAAGTTGACAAAAAGGATGCTGAAATTAAAAAGGAAACAGACAGGAAAGAAATTGAGAGTAAAAAGGATTCAAGCAAAAAAGAATTGGATGTAAAAAAGGAATCAGAATTTAAAAGAGAGCCAGAGAGTAAAAAAGATTCAGATAGAAAGGACCTGGAAGCAGACAAAGTGAAATCCAAAGAGAAAGTAATAGATGATGTGGCCAAAAAACATGCAGAGGAAAGAAAGAAGAAAAAAGACAAAGATGATGGTCCTGTGAAGAAAAAGAAGAAAAAGAAGTATGATCCCAAAGAGGAAGAAGAAAAAGTAAATTCTTTAATAACCAAAGTCTACGATAAAGCACTAGAAAAAGAAAAGAAACAGAAAAAACAAAAGATCAACTTGCTGGACAGTGACAGTGATCTAGGCCTCTCTGATGTTGGTTTAACTGTGGCTGATGAAGTCATGCCATTGAAAGATAAACTTGAGCTTGAAATTCATAAACCAAAAGAAAAGAAAAAAGAAAGCAGCAAAGAAAAGGACATTACCCATAAAGAAATTGTTGTAGAAAAGGACAGTTCCAAAGATTCCAAACATTCAACCAAAGAATCCAAAGTACCTAGTGACACATTGAAGAAAGCTGAATTTAAGAGGAAAGAGGAAAAAGAAATGCTTCATGAAATACTCCCTGAAAAGGCTATAGACTCCCATAAGAGGGATAAGGTAGAAAAGAAAGACAAGACAGAGCTAATCACTGAAATAAAACCTGTGTCTGAAATAAAAGCAGAGAATATCCTAGACGAAGTTCACAGTAAACCTCCAAAGAAAAAGAAGAAAAAGAAAGAACATGAGAAAGACTCTGAAAGGGAAAAAGAGAAGTCTAGTAAATCTTCAAAGAAGGAACACAAAGCAGATTCTGAGAAAAAAGGTGTTGATGGTGAGAAAAAATCTAGCTCTTCTTGTGAGGAAAACAGCATTGGCTCCTCCCAAGTAGTTGATGAGTTTGTGAGCTTTTGGGGTCACCCTAAACCCATTTTAATTCCTAAAAGATTGAAGGATACCACAAAAACGGATGATGAAAAATCAAAGGGTAAAGACAGTGAAGCTAAAGCTGATGGTGACAAGCCAGAAACTAAAGTCAAAGAGATCTCAGATGTGAAAGAGGAAAAGATGAGTACTGAAACAAAAGAAGAACTGTCTACTGCTGATAAGCTGCCCAAGCTGGAACCAGAGATGAGTGATGAAGTTGTTGTCCCAATATCTGAAGCAGAAACCACAGTAGTGACTGAGCATGTACAAAACTCCTTTAGTGATTCCTTTGCTCAGCTTGTAGGTTCTGGACATTCTGATGAACACCCACCTGCTTCAAATGATGGTATTTCTGACCTTCCTGATGAGACCACCATTGGTTCTTCTGTTGAAATCCATGATGATGATGATTACCCTTTATTAGTCATTGATGAGGTCTCTGAAACTGTATCAGATGAGAAGAAAAAGATGACAAAAAAGGAGAAAAGGCTGCTCAAACAGCAGCAAGATAAAAAGCTACTCAAGCAACAGCTAGAAAAGGAGAGAAGCAATCGCATGGATGAAGTTATTGCTTTTGTTGCCAATGCTGGAACCAGTGATGATGAAGAGGTAACATCATGCAACCCTGTCCTCGTGATAGACTCTGTAAGCAATGACCAAGAACTTGACCTTTCAGATGTCATCAACCAGGAGCTCAAGTATGACAACAAACTGTCCAATGATTCTGAAAAACAGTTGGTTATTTCAGACATTGTGTTTACTGACAAGGAGAAGAAAAAAGCAAACAGTGAATCAGTCTCTGCTTTTAGTTGCATAAGCAAAGAGAAGAGGGATATAAAACCATTGTTTAGTCCATCACCAAAAACAGAATCTGATGAAATCAAATCCAGTCACATCAGTGCCATCCTTGATGACTCTAAGAAAGATGATGACCCATTCAAGGCTATTGCTGGAATCTTGGATGTCTCAGAGCACCATTCACCTGAGCCACCAAAACTCACTGAAGAGGAGTTAAAAAGAAAAGAAGAGGAGGAAAGAAAAATTGCTGAAGAGGAAAAAAGGAAAGCTGAAGAAGAAAGAAAAATTGCTGAGGAAGAAAAACGTAAAGCAGAAGAGGAAAGAAAGAGAAAAGAGGAGGAAGAAAAAGCCAGACAAGAGAAGGAAGCATCAGATGAGGCAGCCAGAGCAGTGGAGTCACTGTTAGTGTTTCAGAGTGTGTATGAAGCACCCATTGATTTAGATGATGATATTCCTGCAATATCCCCTCCAGAAAGAGAAACCCCATCAGAATCAAATTTATTACCTCCAACAGAAACTATTGTATTATCACCAACAAAAGAGAAATCAGAAGCTGTCTCCATGTTTTCAGACACAATTCCAGAAAAGCTTACAGCAAATCTAGATGACAAGCTGCTAGAAAATAAATCCCTTGAAAAGGGGGAACAGGGAGAAAACAAGCTTGATGCCTTTAGTTTTTTCACCACGCCACACCAGGCACCTGGGTTTACATCTCCCAGGAGAAACTCAGTTGGCATCTCAAAAGATAAAACCCCTGAACCCATAACTTTGCCATCTCCACAAAGACAAATTGCACAATCGCCACAGATACCATCCCCTCAAAGACAGATGCAGTCGCCACAAAGGCAAATGCAATCTCCACAAAGGCAGATGCAGTCACCGCAACACATTCAGTCACCTCAGAGGCACTTGCAGTCACCCCAACATCCAGTGCAATCCCCACTCAGACCCATGCAGTCGCCACAAATTGGACTACCATCACCACTTCAGTCACCACAGCGATCACCATTTTTTAACAAAGATTCCAAAATGGATAGAAGTCTGATGTCTCCAAATAGAGATGGGTTGTTTGTTGCCCAGGATATAGAGAGCCCAGCACAGCAACCCCATAGGAGACCATCTGGAGGTATACCTGTCCTTCAAGAGCAGACACATGATACATTATCTTCCTCTCGCAGAAAATCCCAAGAATTTCCCCAAGAACATAACTTTCATTCGCCACGTAGAAATACTATAACGACTTTAGAAGAGCCAGCCCATTTAGAACATAGGTTTGCATCCCACCAGGGACCAAGTGTTATATACTCTAAAGAACGCCCATTGCCACAGTCTTCATTGCCTCCTCCTGTTTCGATTTCTCTTGACAATGCCCCACATGATAAAAACTTCCAGACTCCAGTGCGCAGTTTAACTATACCATCGCATCAGGAAAATATGCTGTTATCACCAAAGAAAATTTCACCTGGAGCTCCATTTAAAGATCTTGCATCTGATGCAGTTTTATTTCAACCATCAATTAACAAAGGCCCACTTCAGGATCAGTTATTTCCATCTCCAAAAGTTTTGCATGATCAAGTTTATGGCCACCAGAAACCTCCAATTCAGGACCAACTGTTCCTTGTGGGGAAAGGACCTGTGCATGATATTTTCAAGTCTGGATCAGCTGAACAGCAACCTTTCTTTGGAAAAGGGCTTGGTCCAGAGAAACCATCAATTGCTGCAGCTAACCAACTTTTTGCCTTTCCAAAAGGTATACAACAAGAGCCAATGTTCCCTCAGTCTAAAGCTGTGTCACTTGCACATGATAGAATTGAAAGAGAGCCTATGTTTTCACCCAAAGGACCCTTGGAAAGTTCTTACTACCCTCCAGAACAAAACATTGACTTTTTGTTAAATTCTCCCCCTAGAAATCCTGACTACTTAAATTACAATCACAATTCTGAAATGCCCAAATCTGGCATAACCAAACCAGTGGAATCTCATGAGGCTTATAACAAAGATCCGTTATTTATTGCTGTGGAGAATTCCAGATCTGCTGATAGAGATATACCACAGCCCAGAAGAGTTGAAGGATTCCCAGCTTCATTTTATCAGGAACCAGTACCTGTAGCACAATCTAAAGTATTTCCTCCTGACAGCTTACAGCAAAGTGAAGAAGACAAGAAGGGCACCAGGAAGAGAAAGAGGAATAACAAAAAGGCAACAAAAGAAGACAGAGCTGCTGTCTTGGCTGAACAGGCTATTGAGGAAAGTGTCCAGGCTAATGTTGAAACCATCCACAAAATCCTCAATGCTAAAAAATCTGTGGATGCTTATGACTTTGAAGCTCATGCAGGGCAAGAACAGCTAGGAAGGCCCAATGTTTCAGTGGCAGAAACTCACCCATTTGGAGAAGAAATTAGGCAGGTGAAAACTCGTGGAGATAAAGGAAGAGGTAGAGGAAATGGTAGCAGAAGAGGAAGAAGAGGGAGAGGTGCTTTATCATCAGTTCATGAAACCCATGATTCTGTACAAAGGCATGATACATATTCACATCAACAGAATTCCTCCCTGCCTCCCTCTGCACACTTCCCAATACAAAGCCCTGAACAATCCCAGCCAAAGCATCCTTATCTTCCATATCCTTTTTCATCACCACAGCAACATTCACCATTTAATCGGCAAAATTCTCAACCAAATATTAACCATCAGGTGACACCCTATTTCTCACCATCTCAACCTTCATCAGTTTCTGACAATAGTGGATCTAATTTGTCTGTGGGTGATTGGCATCACAAGTCAATTCCTCATCATCCTGAATCACAGCCACACCAGCAGTTATTCCCACAATCACTTCAGCAACCCCCAATACAACAAATTAAGCCACCGCCAAAGAGTGATGTATCTAGTCCAGAGCCCAGCAAACTAGATTTGGATTCTTCATTTGGCGAGTCGGACTTGGTAATCAACCTGGATGACCAGCCATCCAGCATTGAAGGAAAAGAAAACCAATACAGTTTAAGTGATGGTGAGGTTCCCTCCCCAGCCACCCCCAAGAACCAAAGGTCAACCAGAGCAAGGAAGCAACCTAACTACAAAGCTATAGCATCTGGAAATGTACCTGCCCAGCCCCAGCCACGCACAGCTAGATCTGGCGGCTCACCTAGAGGCAGGGGTTCAGGAGCACAGTCACCAAAAAATAGTATGTCACCTAGGACGCGCAGCTCTGAAAATGTTTCTGCTTCTCCTGTTGTCAAGTTAGAGAAACTAGAAGTAACTCGCACTACCAGGAGTAAAAAAGAATCTGCTGGTAACAGAAGCATCAAAGATGACACCAATGAAGAGGTTGGCCCAAACACTAGTTTTGAGGAATGGAAAGCTAAAAAAGGAGATGAAAGCAAAGCAGTATCTAAAGAAAATATTTATGAATTTGTGGACAATGAACAAGATCGTGTTGAACCCAGTTTGAGAACAACACGAGGCAGAAAGAAACGTGGATCTGATGCCCAGGAAGCTCAGTCTCAGTATGTGGATTACACTCTGAATTCTCCCACATCTTCCTCAAACTCAAGTGCTTTGCCAGAGTCTAAACCAGGAAATGATCAGCCAATGTTTGAACCCAGATTGGAGGAGGGTAACAAAACTACTCCTCTTAGTCATGTTGATGCTGTCATTGATGCTGTGTCTAAAGGCAAATTTGGGTCAGGTGATGAAGACACAACCCTTGACATTCCAGTCTCAGTCCCTTCAGATCCAGGTAATTTGATATTTTATTTTGTATCATTCGACATTATTATGTTTGGCATTACTTTAGTCAGTTTTAAAAACTCAATTAAAAATATAAAAACATGTTTACATTTTGATTTTTTCCCCTCCTCACAGTATCCACTCCATCACCCATCTCTGCTCCACCACCTACGCGCTCAAGCCGCCGTTCTACAGAAGCTAAGAGAGAGGCAGAACAGAAAGAAAAGACAACCTTTACTATTGCTGAACCACCTCGGTTTGAGGCTAGAGAACTTGGCAAGAAAGGGCCTACTGTTCCACCTTTAAGAATTAAAGTGGCTCACAGTACACAAAAAGTTGAGAAGAATGAGGAAAAGCATTATGTCATCGAGCGTGCTAACAAAAATATCATTCCTACTTCAGAGAATAGTGAAAAACCTCCTTTGGCTTTTACTGTGAAGCTCTCAGATACAGGAACAGCTACCATTAAGCCTGCGGGCCCAGGCAATGGGCTGTCATCAGTGCAAAATGCTGCACCCATTGGAAAGAACCAGTTGGATAAAAATCATTTAGGCTTATTTTCTGGATTACCACAAAATGATAATCTTCAACCCAACAGTGATAATGACTTTGGAAAATCCATAAATACTCAAGTGTCCTGGAAACCAGGGGAATTAACTCCAGTTGATGGTGTTATAACAAGACCTTCTGGAGCACTGCACCCCAAAGTTGCTGCTAAAGTTCAAGCCTCACAGGAATCTCAAAATACTGTTCCACCAGTGCCAGCTTTAGTACAGACAACTTTGCCACAGCAGTCAACTTTGCCATCAGCTAATACAGCCATGCCAGTCTTCTCAAAATCTTCACCCAGTCCTATTCTTAGTGGAAATACTTGGACACTGAACATGTCAGGTGGTACCCCAGGACAGCCTGTCAACAGTTCTCTGATGCCCATGCATAGCACCTCACCTTTAGCAAAAGATGGGGGTCTCATGCTGCAGCGTCCTCCTAGTGCTCATGATATTGCTAAACGACCTCCTAGTGCTCATATTCAAGCTGCTGTTCGGAATGAAAGGCAAGGTAAAGGCAAGCATGGATCTTTGGAGATGAATCAAGAAATGGCACAGAAGATTCAGTCTGACACAGACAAACTTCCAGAGGCAAGTATTTATTTTATTTGTATTAAAGAAACCTATTGGTATGGTTTTTTGATAGCATAAACCATCTAAAGGTGGATGTACACATTCAAATTTCTTATTTAGGTAACAGTTTCTATGCAATCATTGAACTTAGATTTGTCATTACATGTCTAGAAAAAACAAGTGTAAAAAAAATGTATGATGCAAAAAGTAATTAATTTATATTGATTTGACAGGGCCCATATGGTTTCCCATCACATGTGCCACCTGCGCATATGGCACAGAGGTTCTTGATGTCCCAGGAGCAAAATTTACCATCAGCTCATCATCCAATGCACTTTTCAACCAGTGCTGCCTTTAAGGCCAACTTGGAAACTCGCAACTCCAAGTCTCCATCTATCCAGTCACAATCTGCTGTGAAACACGTGGCAGATTTAGGAATCCGCACACCACCAGTCACATCTGCAGCCATAATGTATGCTGCTGGTGTAGCAGGGCAACCTCATTCACTTTCACCAACTTCAGCAAGCCCAGAAGGACAGGTATACAGATTTATTAGTTAAAAGCCATTTAAAATTTTTCACTTGTTAATTACAGAGAGGCTACTAAGTTTTTAAATATCAATCATTTACAGGATTTTAGAGTTAGGAGTTGTGTCATTAAGAATAAACTATTTTTCTGATAACCACCAGGGACCATATTGTAAAACGTGTATTTCCAAAAATCCACAGGTCATTGAAAGACTTCCAAATCCCTTGCGATCTCAGGTTGAGGCTGTAAGACAATCCTCCTCTCCAATGGGGATTCGCATGCATCCAGATGCTAGGTTCATGAAAGGTAACATTAATTTATTTCTAGGAGTAATATTATTGTCACTACCATTTACCATTCATTACTACAGTTATTAGAGGTTTTAATATATAGTATGTTAGGTAAAAATTTAACAGCTTTTTTTTTTGTTTTGTTATAGAAGAACTTGAGAGTGCAATAGCTTCCTCTGTTGGTGACAGAGCACCTTCAAGAGAAATGATGTTTAGGTTTCAGCAACAAATTTTGATGGCTCAAGAAGCTGCTCGAAATGCTACTGAAAACAGAAATGCTGGTCAAGATCCAAGTAGGAGTGTAGAGGCAAGGAATTTAGCCCTAAGAACTGCACATGAGCAATCTCGTAATACTCCTGTTGGTCATGATGGAGGCAGGAAAGTCACTATACCATCATCCCAACCAGGCAGTCATAATCAGCCACTCAATCTAGCTGATTCTGATACACGCAGTGGAGATTCTTCTAGGGTGACACCAAAGTCAACACCACCAGCTCCTCAAAGTCCTTTCCCCATGTCATACTTGGAGCCTGGACGTATTCCACCAGGAGTTGCCAGCGCTTTCATGCAACCAAGTCCAAGTGGTCACAGAGAAGGATTACCTGCACATTTATATCCAGATCTTCCACTTGGAATGGCTTCACATCCTCAGTTTGGAATGGGTGTAAGGCTGTCTATTGACCCTAGAGGTGTTTATGCACCAGGCCACCAACCACCATCACATCTCATCAGAGAAGGTGTCATTGGTCACTTTTCTGGAGCTTTTGCACCCAGCCCACGTTTCCCTGTTATGGAAGCCTATCCAGAGAACAAGGAGTCAGGACATCCTGAACAGGTGACAAATAGAGGCATGTTGCGCTCACCCTCACCAAGCCCCATTCTGAACAGACAAGCTGAGCTACTAATGAAACAGCAGCTCACTCGCATGCCCTGTGACCTACCTACTAATAGCCCAGTTGGAATATTACAGGTAAGTGTAGACATTTTTACCTGAATTATTTTTAAATTTATTTATAATTTAATATCAATAAAAGGTTTAATATTCAGCCATTGTTCTAATGAAGTGCTATTTTCTCCTTAGCATTATCCTGTTATGTGGCAAGGTGCTCTGGCCTTGAAAAATGACAATAGCTATGTACAGATGCATTTTGTGGCTGGCAACAGGCGCTTACCCAACCTAGCCCTTCCACAACCAATGCAGAATGGAGCCTTGCCTCCACTTCGTATTTCTCAAAGGATGAGACTAGAGCAAGCCCAGTTGGAAGGAGTGGCCAAACGAATGCAGGTATATTGGGATTTGATTTAATTATAGCAATGTGTGGGCAGTATAATTTTAGTGACCATTCGTCAATAGCTAGAAATCTTTTTTTTTACCAAAAATTGTCCACAAAATCCTATAGTTATTTAATGTTAATTTAATATATTTCTTTTCCTAGTGTGAGGATGATTACTGCATCTTGATTGCCATTGCTTGTGGACGAGATCAATCTGACATAGACATCCAGACTAAAGCACTTAATGATGGATTTATCAAATATCTTTTGCAAAAGCAGGCTGCTGGCATTGTAAATGTACCTCTTCCTGGATCTGAGCAGGTGAGTGAATAAATTACTGAATTTATAAAACTATTTACACTTACATGTCCTAATAACATTTCCAAAATATTTGTGTACAATATTTGTCCTCATTAGAAACAAGTGTCACCTGTTACTAACAAGTAATTTGAAAATTTCAGGCTGGTTTTGTGGTCCACATCTTCCCACCTTGTGAATTTGTTGACTCATCTGTGGCGCAACAAGGAAGCTTAGCCCTCATGCAACAGTTGAGTATAGTACCACATGCTGTCATCATCATTGCCACAACATGAAATGAGGCTAAGTCTGGAACTATTTGAAACCTGCTTGACAGAATCAAGGTGGAAGAATCTGCACCAATACAGTTCACTTCACCAATTCTTTCTAGATACCCACTGGACTACTCAAAATCTGAACTAAATTCATGTTATTTTGAGCCTATCAAATAACATCAAATAATTTGAGAGAAATGAGTTTGACATATTCCTATAAGTGGACACTCCATTTACACCACACTAATGGAGTAAAAAAAGAGATGAGAATTTAAACCCTGAACATACAAGTTGTTTTGAACAAGTTATAGACAATTTTTAGACAGATGTGTATACATTTTCATTGGAAACTGTCATCAATACGAA
Organism: Physella acuta; assembly: GCF_028476545.2. Taxonomy (NCBI): domain Eukaryota; kingdom Metazoa; phylum Mollusca; class Gastropoda; family Physidae; genus Physella; species Physella acuta. The sequence continues at coordinate 139,053 of NW_026731947.1, read as the reverse complement.
TTATTTTCCTGGAGCATTACAATCTATTTGGATAAAGTAGTTTAAAAAGAATAAAACCTGGTTTTACAGAAAAAACATTTAAAGTTACATTAATCTTAATATCTAATTAAGAAAGGTTAAAAAATGTACACAATTGTCAGATTGGACAGAAAAATAAAAGAAATGCTACTTCCCTGGAGTTGGCATTTTGACCTCTAATGAGGTTCCTGGCTTAGACAGAACATGTTGGTCAAAACCCCTTTCTAATTTATCTGTTACCTATTTGTTTATCCCAACTGAATTTTTGGCAGGAATTATGTTGTGGGTTCTCAAACAAAGGTACAGAACTGATCATTCATCTTCATTGCTATCTTATCACCTCATTTTTAATTATTGTGATCATTTATCCTTTTCTGTCAATTCTTGTGTTTCCATATCATTACCAAATTGTTTTACATGTGTAATTATGTATGTTAATATTATTGAAACATGCATAGAACTGCTTCTTAATTTGTTGAAGAACTATCAGTGCTAATAGGGTGGACAATTTAAAAGAGAATGTTGATGTTAAATTAAAAAACTCTTGATTCTTCTCTAATTGAAATGAGCAGGTTAAACCTCAGGAATATAGTGTTTCTACAAGAGTGAATTGAACAGTAGATTGTAATGTAAACATTCTAACATAAGACACATCTATTTTAACCATTTTTGACTGTTTTATGATGCTTGAATTAACAGTGCTGTAAATAAAAAAAAATGTAGTTGTAAATTGTATATGGACTTAAAAATGGCCAACACTTTTAGTTCTCTAAGTTGGTCTTTGAAGTTTTCATTGTAAGATTTATAAAAAGAAATATATTTGTTTTTTTGCTTTATATGTAAATATTTGCTAGAATATATTGTACAGATATAAAGCCCTTTTCCCTAACCCAGCTTTTTCATTGCTGTAGCATACATGTACATACAAGATTGATATACAAATCTTCATACATCTAAGTTGTTTATTTTATATATATATATTATATATATGTTAATTTTCATCCCAGATTGCGGGAGCAGGCTCTCTTTCATTTAGAGAGCTCCATTTTTAATTCTGCTGATGTTCATAACATTTTTTTTTTGGTCTAATTCTTCATCTTATAAAATAGTCATCGTTACTACTATCAGGTCTTCTTCACTGTTGTCTTTCTGGTCGTCGTCAATGTGGTTCTGAGTATTGTGGTTGTCACTCATTCATCTGTATCACTGGTCTCATGCTTGTGTTATTCATCCTATTGTCATACCTCCACTATTTATTTCTTTAGAATCTTAAATGTCTTGGTCTAGCCATTGAGATTCTAGGAAGGAAAAAATACATCCTCCAAACTCTTGTTTTCTTCCTGGAAAGATAGAGATTTATTTTTTATGTTGCTGATATACAATCTGTGACTGATCATTAGTTGTCATTGATTGTTATTGTAGATCATTCATGACTGTTGTTTGTTTATAAGTCAATCTTGAGAAAAATAAAATTTAAAGAATATTACCAAATAATGTGAACTTATTGATTTTTGTGGTTACTCTGTATTACACCAGTATTTACATCCCTAGTTAATTGCTGCAGTAGGTATAAGAAAATCTAAAAGAATTGACAGGAGAGAACAAACATATACTTGTTATAAAAAAATGAGAATATTTTTTGAGAAGCTGAGACAAAAAATTCAGTAAAAGGATGTATTATAAACTTGCAGTCATGAGATATGCAACACATGGTTTGGAAGAATCAGTTGACCATTTATTTCAGATAATTTCAATAGTTATAATTCACTTTTCCACATGTTCATATTTCCTGTCTTAACTAGTTAGATGGCTTAGTTTGAAGGATTTTAAAATTATTACTAAAGGCAGCAATTACAATTTGTAAAAGAGTGATTGATTGTAGTATGACTGAAAGGTGTGACAGTAATTAGGTAAATCGTAGACATTCAAAGCTAGCAAAATTGTGTCTTCTAGAATTTGAAGAATAATTTAAAGAGCATTGGGGAAAAAAACTACCTGCTCACAAAGTATTTTTAGAGAGATTTTAACTTTAATGAGTAAAATTGATGTTTCTACAACAAAAAAACTAGCTTTATCAAGATTTCTTTCAATGTCTTGACAAATTACTTGACCAAAAATTTGGCAATTACTAGCCCTAAAGCTCACAAGTAGTGAATAAAACTTGAAAGATTGTTTACTGCCAGTGTTTGACTGAGTTCTTGTTGACTTGTGATGATCTCAAGCATGAATGCTTGTCATTTAGTAAATTTTTTTTTCTCTGGAAATTATTTGCATCGTGTACGTCTGTCATTAAAGGATTATCAATCATTTAATTTATTCAAACAGAAGGAAGCTCAAAATTTTAATTCAACACATTTTACCGTTAATGGTTGAGGTAAAAGGAAATATAAAAATGAAGCTTGATGTTCCTTTTCATCCAGTAAAGTGAGCATAAACGTCATGTTTATTAGACATTGATACCTTTTAAAGCTCTTTTGTATATTGCAGTATGAAAAATTATACTATCATAAATGAACATGAAATGAACACTTGTCTCTTTACATACAAATTATACTTCCATTTTGAAAATTGAAACATTGAGAATATACTTTGTAATGATAAAAAAATTAAGAAATAATAAATTAACGGTAAACTGACATATTAGTCTGTAGTGTGAGTTGAAAAATTGAGCTTTCTTCAAAACCTGTATTTAAAACTGTAAATATACGCCATATAAATAAAATATTTGCTCAACGGGTCACACTTAAGTGTGGAAATTTTCATGCTTGATAATTTGTGTTAAAACAAATTGTTTGTTTCAATCTTGTTTAGAAACTATCGTTGTGTCCGTAAAATTATTATAAATTTATATATTTTGAAAAAATAAATGAACTGGTTACGCTATATGTAATACCTCATAACTTGTCCAAAAATACCACTGGCTGTTACTTCATTAATTAAATTATTTCACATTTTACAGGGTGGATTTGTTTAATGAAACATTAACAAATACCACATGAAATTGGTTTGATGATTGGTCAGCTTATTAGGACATCATTAAAATGTCTCTGTATGTCTTGTGGTATGTCGTAGATCTAGTATATTCTCAAGACTTTTTTTTAATTATTTGGAAAGCATTTTATGTCAGTGGCTAAGTATAGTGGGGGTTTAATTTTTAATTTTTACTTTTTACTATTTACTTTAAATAAAAATTTAAAAACACCCCACATTTTATAGAAGAAAATTAATGCAATGTTGTTTTGATTTAAAAGCATTTTGTTAAAAAAATACCTTAAATATTTTTACAATAGTTATTGGCTGGTTGATATCTTTTCTTTAACACTAAGATTCTGTTGTTATTGCTTAAGAAATGGTGGGTGATTTTGTTTCTTCAAGGCTATGGAGCTACACACAATATGATATTAATTGTAATACACATTATATCTACTATTTTCTTTTACAACAAACAAAAATTACATTGTGTTTATTAGTAAAGAAAAGTCCCAGAGTATTTGAAGATGCCAGTTCAAATATCTTTGTTCTTCCTAAACGTGTATGCACATATTTGTACGGACAACAGTGTACCACATATGCTCTGTTGAAACACAGACACTTCAATGACACTACCAAGTGTAGTTATGACTCTAGGCAGTTGCCTCTGGTGACACTGTACAACTCTAGTTAGTTGCTTCTGTTGACACTATGCAAGATAGTGTTACATGTGTTGGTTGCTGCTAGATCAAGATACCATTAATCTCTTGAGTTTGTACCTTCACCAGTTAAAAACTAGTTTTTATAGACTTAAATAAATGAACAAGGGGGATAACAATGTAATTGATCATTCCATTTTGTTTAAAACAATTTTTATCTCCCATTAATTATAACCTTAAATCATTTTTCTAATTATTAATATTTTTTAAAAGTAGCATGTTTTTTTCTCTCTAATTTTCAAAATTTTTGACTTGGGTTTAAATATATAAATTTTAAACACTCACTTGAATCAGCTGACATTTTATTATTTATTACACATAGCTAACAATTGCTTTTCAATAATATTTGGCACAAACAATTTTTCACTCAGTTTATGTGACTAATAACCAGATAATGTATCAGTTATTAATTACCAAAGCTATAAAAAAATTATTTTTGGTGCAATTATTTAAAGAGGTGTATTTGTTTTCTTAAACTTAAAGAGGTGATTCCTTTTAAAAATATTTTTTCCCTTCCTATATTGTAATGTACCCTTGATGATACTTTGTAAAAAAAAAACCTCTCAAAATGTCTCACATGCTTGCTATATTTAATGCTGTCCAAAAACTTTTTCAAAAAGATAAAAAAAAATACTGGAAAATGTTTCTATGAACTTGTGATTGTATGGTACATATTGAAAGACTGAGACCTAGCCATCCATATACATGTACGTAGGACAGGAGTTTGTACACAATTTGTTTATGCTCAGCTCATGTGATATGTTCAATGTGGAATAAACTTATATGATTAACTTAATTTGTAATTTCATTCTTAATGAGTATTGTTGTTAGAATGTGATTAAGAAGGGCAATTCCTTTTTAATAAATCATTTACAAAATGTAAAGGAGATATTGGCTGGAGTTAGTCCCTTATCAACAGTAGTCACTAGTCAGTCTACCAACTGTAGTCAGTCTACCAACTGTAGTCAGTCTAGTCTACCAACTGTAGTCAGTCTACCAACTGTAGTCACTAGTCAGTCTACCAACTGTAGTCAGTCTACCAACTGTAGTCAGTCTACCAACTGTAGTCAGTCTACCAACTGTAGTCAGTCTACCAACTGTAGTCAGTCTACCAACTGTAGTCAGTCTACCAACTGTAGTCAATCTACCAACTGTAGTCAGTCTACCAACTGTAGTCAGTCTACCAACTGTAGTCAGTCTACCAACTGTAGTCAGTCTACCAACTGTAGTCACTAGTCAGTCTACTAACTGTAGTCAGTCTACCAACTGTAGTCAGTCTACCGTAATGTTCATAGATTCTAGGTGCCCAAAAACCTGTAGTGAGTGATATGTCATTTAAATACTAGATCTAGTAAATAGTAAATAAAATAGATATTCAACTAGATCTAGATCTAATCTACAACGGGTCCTTGAGTAGGTTTAGTTACTTACTGTTTATTTAAATCAGGAAGTAACATCTCAAGACGCAAGAGCTTGAAAACAACAAAAGTGATGAAAAGTGGGAAGTCGTGGCGTTTTTTTTCCCGTAGATCTAGATTTTTTTCTCGTAAATGAATGCGTTTTCACCTGCCTACTACCCTGGTTTCTAGTGGACATTTAGTAAAAATATGTACAATCAACGGTAGTACAGCAAATGGTTATAGTCTAGTTTACGACGAATCGTGGCTCTTTTAATTTTACACAAATCCGGAAAGGTGGGCTTGACTTCTCTTGCGGTACAGGTTGCTGGGGAAAACAAATCATCGCGCGCAAGTGCCCGGTGTTGCTCACAAAATGTACCCGTTTAAATTTTAAAGTTTTAAAAATGTGTTGGCCTCACCGAAAACATTAAAATTTTTACCCCGCTTAAGCCTAACCTACGCCTTTTTTTTCCAAATAAGATACACAGCCCAACGGCTTTTTCTTTACAGCCTGCACAGCAATAACAACATAAGAACGATATTTTAAAAGATGGGACTTAATCAGATAAACATAAGCATTCTAAGTTATCCTTTCATTTAGAAATACTCATTTCATAGACATACATTAACGTGAGACAGCTGCCATTTTGAAAGTCATAGTTTCAAATAACCCACCCCCTTCCGCATAGGTAACTGATCACCTTTAAAAGCTACCTGCTATTTCTAATAGTAGAAGAACGGACACTGTGTAGTTACACGGACTTGCTGAAGGCTGGCCTGACAGCGTTCATTGAACCCTAACATTTATCGATCTCCAACCGTGAACGACCTCACAACGGTTTGATGTGTCAAACAGATGTTAAAAGCGACATCTTGGAGATTCTTCAATCCCGTGTTCTCATCGTTCATTATACCATGTTTCACGAGTTGCAGTCTTTTGAAGAGAAATATTTTTCTCAAGTTTGCTCCGCCATCCTCCCCCCACTTTAATATCTGAACATCCAGTTCCGGTGTAGTTAGGCCTCAAATAGGGCTGGTAAGTAGGTCACCAACCAGTTCTACGGTTCACTAAAACCTGCATGAGACATAGAGCTGGTTGGTGACCTACTTACCAGCCCTATTAAACGGGTGATAACGGAAGGAAGAGGATAAGATCAAAAGCCACAACCAGTCCCGCTGTAGTTAAACCCTAAGCTAGTCCCACTGTGGACGTGGTGGTACCACCAGCCCTTCATCCCCAGGATGAAGACAAACGCCCCACTACTTCCAGGACAAGTGCAGGCAGTGTAACAGAATCGGTTGCTTTGACCTTTGACTGTTAACCTGTGAACCCACTGACCTATCGACACCCGTTTAACCCCTCCGTGAGGGTGAGACACGACGACCGTTAACTTGTTCTCCAGCGCACTGTAATCCTCGTATTTCCGGTTTAGAGTTTTAAACAGCTCCATGAAAACTGACCAGGTTTTTTCGAATTTTTCAACCAAATCTGCATCATGCGTGACGCAGATTAAATTACTCCTGTCCTCTTCAACGCAGACTTCCCCCACGTCATGACCGCAAAGATGAAACACGTCGCTGTTTTCATCGTCGTAGTCCACAAGACACACCGTCTTCTCCGCTTCGCTCTTATCGTACACAACATGCGCGGCGGTGACGATCATCACGTACGCCCAAGTTTTTTTGGGATTTTGAGCCGTCCGGCACTCCTGACATGGGCAGCTCCGGTTCTCCGGCTCTGAGTACTTGGTCAGACCCCAGAACCTGCCGCTGCCCACTCGCTGCACGGCGGTGCCCCGCTGCTCGTAAAACGGGTACTGGTGCCTGGTGCCAGGGTAGAACTCGGGTCTCTGGTCACTGATGGTCTTGACCACCACCTTGACGGCCAGCCCGCCCAGACACCGGATGGTTTCAAGAATAGAGAGGTTGCACACACGTGACCAAAACCACGTGATGTTACATCCGCCGCCATGTTGACCGCCATGTTGATGCCCTAACGCCGGCCTTAACAACCGGTGTATATAAATTATTTTAATATAAAAGCGCTAGGCAGTGGAGTCTTCAGTACAGTTTTGTGTTAGACTAGTTCCAGAATGTGTTCAGCTTATGTTAAAAGCCTCGCACCTACCGAGCAAGAACAATACATTTAAAAAATTGAACTTTTATGCATTGAAGATCCGTATCTTCTTAGTGATAAGCGTCAACTTCAAGAACGTGTAGATGATATCAGTATTTGGCCAAAAATTGAAAACATGGACATAGTGAACTATTTAGTGTTTTCGACCAACAAAGTGACACAGGAAAAGATGAGAAACTATAAAAGCCTGAAGTCCTATGTATACTTTACGGATGGGCTTGTGTCCCAATCAAAATGTAGAGAATTTGGAAGCAAAGTCGTCGTTGTTGCCAAAGTAAGTCAATTCTATACTAGAATCTATATATAATATATTATTATAATAGACTAAATATTATGTCTTATGATGTTTACCTAAATATTTAAATGACTTAGGGGAAAGCAGGGTATAAGTATAAGGCAGGTATCCCACTTTTTAGGACCTGTCCATTTTTTTTGGATTTTACTAATCCAATATTAATAATGTAACGTTTTTACTGCTCTCAAAATAGGCTGTTCTATTGTAATATTCTTGCTTCTATCAATTGCAACGTTCTTCTTCTCTTCTATTTCTCACTCTCAGTCACAGTCACAGACGATCAAGAATGAAGAATAAGCCGTCTTCTGCAAATCTTTATTTGACTATCTTTCTTGAGCGGGAATTGTCTGTGTAGCGCGCATCTAACAAGACTATAGCGCCAATACGTGTGCTGCATAAATTACTGACTAGGGCCGTCGTTTCTCCATCCCCTCTAAGGCTAACGCACCGGCTTATATACCCCACCCGCGAGCGTCTCGGATGACACCTTGCTCTTGGCACGAATTCTAACGCTTACCTGTGAAAATTTCTCCCGCTTTTGTGCTAACCGACCCCAAATAACCCTATATAAAAACTTAACGCGATCTCCTAAAATTCTAATAAGCTTATCTCTGAAACCACAGACAATTCCCTTTACACTGATACAAATTACAATAAACATCAATAAATTGTTCTTCAACAATAATACTTCAAACATGCAAATATTGTAAAAATATAATCAAATACACCTAATTAAAGTAGATTTACATAATATCGGCTTGCTCCTAACTAACACTAAGATATTCTAATTAAAGATCAAGCTTAGCCTAATAGTTCTTCCAATTTTCATGCTATAATAACAACTATTTATTAAGATATGAATTTTTCTTCTTGCCCTACTAAGCACAATTGACTGATTTCTAACAAATTCACTACATTTGACCCTACCAAAGTTAAGAATTTTGTCCTCAAAATTGATTTAATTTATTAAAGGTTTTATATATTCGACATCTTAAATCACATCTTCATAAATATGATACATCATAAACATCCATTATAATTATCAAAATGCAACATAATGATCAAATTAAAAAAACAACAACCAGAAACTGGCTCCATTGTAATATCGATTAACATGAAGTTATTATACAGTCTTGTTTTGCATTTGTAATGTCTACGTTCCTTCTGGTTAGATCTGTACATCTTATAATTTCAATGTTCCTGTGGTATGTTCACAGACCAAACCATGAGCATAATTGTAATGGTTCTAAATCTTCTATATTGGTCCTAGCACAAAGTTAAACTGTATCTACTTACATTTCGTCGGAATACATTCACATCCAGGAATGTAATGAAAAACACCCGATTTTACAAAAATTCACAAGGTATCTTAATAATCCAGATCATTATTTAAGAATTCACACGATATTTAAGTAATTTAGAACACTATTTTAAGAATTCACTCGGTATCCTAATAATCCAGAACACTATTTTAAGAATTCACACGTTATCCAAATAATCCAGAACACAGTCTATACTTATCAATTTAACAGGCTCCATTTTTGTTAATCCAACAGTCGACGAGTTCGTTTGATTTCTCGTTGGGGTCTTGTATTTCCCCTTGCGTCGTTGTGTGTAGTAACAGTTAGTTTTGGGCTTGTTTCATCAGCCCTGTGATCATTTCCTCTCTCTGACAGCTGACTCTCTGTGTCTTGACCTTCGTCGCCTGTCTCATCGTCCGTTGAGTATTCCGACAGTGGAGGTGAACCACCATCGGGATGAAGTTTGAGTTGTAAGTCAACGATCCATTTCGTTGGTTCCCGTTGGTGAAATGGCTTTAATTTGTCGTGGTGCACGACTTTTGTCTTTTTGTCCTTGTTCTCTATCTCAAAGAGAAGGTCACTTAGTTTTCTTCTTATGACGTATGGACCTTTCCAGTGTCTGGGAGCAAGCTTCCTACTCACGCCTACTTTCCTCGCCTCCTCTAGACACAACACTACATCTCCAACATTGTAGTCATTGGAGACAATGTTGAGGTCGTAGTCTCTTTTGTTCCTCTCGTGTAGGCCTCCTGTCTTCTCACCAGGTTGTTGCCTAACTTGACATCTCTCGCAACAGTTCACCCAGTTGGTGACCTCATGTTTCATTCTAAACCAAAAATAATATTCTTGTACCTTGGCTAATGTGTTTTGAATGTCAACATGTCTGGCGCCCTTGTTATTGTGACACTTGTCTAGAACCTTAGACATTAGGAGATGTGGCACTATCACCTTTAGTTCTGTCTTCCGTTCTTTTGTCACCCACTTCCAGCATAATATGCCATCTGCAAGTGTCAGTCTGTTAAAATTCAGCCAGTAATAGCGGAGTTCCCGGCCTTCTGCGGTTAACTCCCTCTGTTCAGGCCTCTGTTCGTTCTGCACCCAGGAAATACACTTCTTCAAAATATGATCACCATTTTGTGCCTTCCGAATTTCCTGCTGGGAGAACAGTAGACCCTTCCGCAGATAGAATCGATCATGTTTCTGGTCTGTAATAGAAGCTTTCAATATTGCGGCAACTGGTGCCACTCTATGTGTATTTTGTGTGCTTCTTGGAACTGCGTCATTAAAGTTGTAGAAGTTGGACCGCCATTTTTGGTCTTCTTCTTTGAACATCTTTTCTCTGCCTCTGGTCTGTGTCGGGACTCTTCTACCATTGAGGTATAAGCCCTTTTTAGCCGAAAATTGAAACTCATGTTTCATTAGGAAGTCCATCCCCAAGAAACCATCTTCCTCAATGTCAGCTATGACTGTTGTCCACTTTGTGACAACATTGCCAGCTCTCATATCTACTGTACATGTGCCTAGACAGTTTATTTTGTCACCCCCTGCAGATTGTACTGAGACCTTCTTGTCCATGGGTTGAAGTTTGTTTCTAATAGCTTGTGGTAACTTGTTGAAGGCTCTTGTGGACATGACAGTGACAGCAGCGCCCGTGTCTACCAGAAACATCATGTTGTGTCTTGCTACCGTTACAGTCACCACTTCTGAACACCCGGGGACAACACTACGGATTGAAATCTCTGTTGGCACGTCCACTTGCTTGTTGCTTGCCGCGGCTTTTACTTTCAGAAAGTTAAGGCCTAAAAGATTTTCATCATTGTTATCTGTATCATTCTGTCGGATTTCATTTATTCTGGCTGTAGATTGGGTTGGCCGGGCTTGATAACTGTATGTATTTCCATTACTCGACCTTCGTTGGTTAATCTCTTGATTCCGATGACTTCTAGGGCAATTCCTAGCCAAATGTCTGCCCCCACAAGTGTAGCATCCAGGGTCATTGGGCCTGCGTTGATTGCTTCTGACCATCTCTTGTAGTCTTTTCACCTCCTGCTGTAGGCTATCTAACTGGCTCTGCTCCTGCACCGAACACATTTTTGTTTTTGTTGTGCAGTCTCTAGCACTGAGGTATTCGTCCAGAATGTTTCTGGCCTCATCTGTGCTAATTGGGCGCTGGGCGGCAATGATACCTGCGAGGTGAGGATCTTGTAGCCCCTTGAGAAAATAACGCAGTGCAACTGTTGCTTTTGTTGCTTGGTCAGCTGACGGGAAAGCCATGGCCGTCAGTCGTTTAACATCTGACGTATATTCAGCGGTTGTCTCCCTTGCTGACATCTTTCTATTTTCTAACTGGGTCAGATGTGTAGCGGTGCCCACCCTGGTGTCAAATCTCGCGCTCAGTGCTGCGACAAACGTTCCAAGCGTTGCTCGGTCAACTTGAGTGAGTTCAAGAAATGCAAAGTTGGCCGCACTCCCCTCCAAACAAGCTGGTAGATGCAGTAGCTGTCTATCTTCATTCCAGCTGTTAATGCGAGATATTGCTTGAAATTTGTTCCAAAACACTTGAAATGGCGCTGACCCGTCGTATTGTGGTAACGCCTGGTTCATACTTAATGGTCGCTCATCTTGTCTAGCGATTCTGAGTTCTTTAATCGTTTCTTGCAAGTTTCTTATTTGAGCCTGTAGTTCAATCTCTGCCATGTTTGTCCTCTGTATTAACTGGCCTGCTGTCAGTCTCTCTGGTTGCGTGTTAAAGATCGTTTCTTTCGCTGCCACCAAATGTAACGTTTTTACTGCTCTCAAAATAGGCTGTTCTATTGTAATATTCTTGCTTCTATCAATTGCAACGTTCTTCTTCTCTTCTATTTCTCACTCTCAGTCACAGTCACAGACGATCAAGAATGAAGAATAAGCCGTCTTCTGCAAATCTTTATTTGACTATCTTTCTTGAGCGGGAATTGTCTGTGTAGCGCGCATCTAACAAGACTATAGCGCCAATACGTGTGCTGCATAAATTACTGACTAGGGCCGTCGTTTCTCCATCCCCTCTAAGGCTAACGCACCGGCTTATATACCCCACCCGCGAGCGTCTCGGATGACACCTTGCTCTTGGCACGAATTCTAACGCTTACCTGTGAAAATTTCTCCCGCTTTTGTGCTAACCGACCCCAAATAACCCTATATAAAAACTTAACGCGATCTCCTAAAATTCTAATAAGCTTATCTCTGAAACCACAGACAATTCCCTTTACACTGATACAAATTACAATAAACATCAATAAATTGTTCTTCAACAATAATACTTCAAACATGCAAATATTGTAAAAATATAATCAAATACACCTAATTAAAGTAGATTTACATAATATCGGCTTGCTCCTAACTAACACTAAGATATTCTAATTAAAGATCAAGCTTAGCCTAATAGTTCTTCCAATTTTCATGCTATAATAACAACTATTTATTAAGATATGAATTTTTCTTCTTGCCCTACTAAGCACAATTGACTGATTTCTAACAAATTCACTACAATAATAAATATTGATGATTATTCTAAACCATTCTCACATAAAATAAACACTAATTTTACATTAAATTTGGTGACTTGTTCTGCTCAGTGGTAGTTGATGGCAACATTTGGTATGGGTTTACCATGCTTAAAACCATGATGGTAAACCCATGATGAGCCCATTCATAAAATAAAAAAATCAAATAGAAAATTAGTACCACTATAAGGTACCAAACTTTTTAGGACCTGTACATTTTTGTTGATTCTAATAATCCAATGTTTTCTAGCTTGAATTATTTTTCCTTTTAATCAGCTACAACAGTTTGATTTGTGTTTATGTTATAGCCTCAATTTGTTAATTAATACTTGTCTTATTTTGCAGGTCAAGCATTCACAGAAGGCAGCAGAAAAGCCAGTCGAGCCATGGCTTTTTTGTCAACAAACTGGAGTTATTTTGGCTGCCCACTGCAGTGGACTAGTAATTCATCCTGAAATGCACTACATAGGAGCCTCTCCAGATGGTCTGGTTACCTGTGACTGCTGTGGACAAGGTGTGCACTAAGGAGAAAATGTTGAGTGACATATCCAATAAGGAGGCCAAAAACCTTGGTCTGGGACCAAATAAACAATTACGTAGCACGCACCGCTACTACTATCAAATCCAGACCCAAATGGCAGCTACCAAGTCTTCATATGCTGATTTTGTCATATGGACAACAAAAGATGTTTACATAGAAAGAATTTTTTTTGACAGTAATTTGTGGTCAAGCATCTCTGTTAAGGCAGCAGAATTTTTTAAGAAAATTATATTGCCTGAACTGTTGGCATGCTATTATACCAATAAAAAGGCATCTGGCATTACTAAAGCTGTTGGCTTACCACTGACAAAAAGAAATAAGCCTACTCTGAATAAGTTAAAATAAAAATGAAATATGAAATGTGTTTTTATTTTTTATTAAATATTAAAATACAACCTGGTAACAATAAATTGTGCTGACAACAATAAATGGCATTTTTAAATACTCAAATTAATCAAAAGGCACAATAGCTGGACAAAGATTAATCAATGCACAACAAGTGGTCACTATATCATCTATTAAAGGATTGCCCTTTTCATTTAAATAATCCAGTGGTAAAGTGTCACTTAGAATTTTGTATTTTTGTCTAACTGACCCAATAACCCTTTCTACAGGAATCCGAACATTTGCAATCTTTCTTGTCTCAGCCACTTCCAAAGCTGATAGTTGTTTTTTTCCCTTTGTAAAAGCAGGAATAGCAAGCTTTGCACAATAAAGCCCAACACTATCTGCTATTGTAAATCCCCTATCAGCCAAAACTAAATCTCCAGGTGAAAGTTTGTTTAAAATGACACAATTTTCTGTTAAGTATTTATCACTAACCCTACCACCCCAAGCCTTAGATATAAAAGATATAGTACATTGTGGAGTGATGCCTATAAGAAATTTAATGGTATTGTGTTTATATTGTGACCAGGTGATTGCTCTAGCAGCTAGACTTGATGGTTTGTCAATAAAAATTTCAAAACAATCAATAATAACTGCTGTGTTTGCACCAAAGGAACGCTTGAAACAATTAGGCATAGTTTTTTGTATGTCCTCCCTTTCAGGCCACACTATAAATTGTCTAAGGTTGTGAGCCATATGGCGAACCCATTTCTCAAAAATTCTACTGGCTGTTGACTGTCTGAATATTTGCCTTATCTTTACCCATATCCACTGGGGAAGTGTGGTTTGTTTGATTATTGAAGCACTGAATATTTGAATTGCCTTCACCCATATCCACTGGGGAAATGTTGGTTGTTTGATTATTTAAGCACTGAATATTTGAACTACCTTCACCCATATCCACTGGGGAAGTAATGGTTGAATTACCTTCACCCATATCCACTGGGGAAGTATTGGCTGTTTGATTATTTAAGCACTGAATATTTGAACTACCTTCACCCATATCCACTGGGGAAGTAATGGTTGAATTACCTTCACCCATATCCACTGGGGAAGTATTGGCTGTTTGATTATTTAAGCACTGGATATTTGTTGAACTGCCCAATGGTAGTACCAAAAGGGCCTCTGCAGCTTCATAGGCACGTTTCTTTGCTTGTCTCTCTAATGTACGTGTGTGTCTTTCGACTGATAACTTCACTTTTGCCATAGAAATATTATCATGTCCAAGGAACAGAGTGGGAGCCCAGTCAACATTTGTTTCATCTCTGAAGTTTGCTGGTCTACCTGGATAAATAGAATATTTTTTTTAAAAAGACTACACGTGAATAGAGGGCCTACTTTTAAAAAGCTTATCCAAATATGAGAAATATGACTAACTATAATATATATAATATGTTATTAATAATTACTAGACTCAATATGATATACAGTTTAAAAAATAAAGTTATATTTAAGTCTACTAGATCTATTACTTACTATTCTTTATTTACTCTGATAAAATATTTAGAATCTAGTGTAAATTTTGTAAAGTTAATTTAAGTAATAATTAGTTAATCCTAGAGTTCTATGTCTGCCTAACCTAGAACTAGTGTAACCTGTGACCCAATTTGTTTCCAATAATTTCAGTTGCAGAAACCAAAAAAAATTATTTATGCCGTAATACAATAGTAAAGTTTTTAGGCTTATCATATATTATAAGTGTTTATGAGACTATAATTAGTTAAATAATAATTAGACAGTTGATAAGTTTCAGTACTAGATCTAGTAGTAGTTGTAGATAGAGTATTTAACTAGATCTAGCTACCCAGCTAGGCCTTACTCTAGCTAGACTCGTCAATATGAGTATGGTAAAATAATACAATATATTACTATACAATATATCGAATATTGACTATATATATTCACGAGACTAGACTCTAATACAAATTACGTTTTATAACTTTCGATATATTAGTATTTGCGATGACCTAACATTTTATTAAAGGTAAATCATTTAACTCTTTACCTGAAACAAAGTGTCGAGAACAGATCCGAATGTTGTTTGCAGCTGCTTCACTCACACCGCTTCGGTAAATATTGGCCAAAAATGTACGACGTCTACGTTCAGTTAACTGCCGATCTGTTTCACCTAGGTGTAATATAACTTTAGGCAGTCGAAATAAAGAAACGCCTTTTTACAATTTCCATAGCGAGAACTACAACCTTTCACAGTGCAGACCACCATTTTGAATGTAGACCCAAAATGGCGGACGTTTACATGGTTACAAATCCATGACATCACGTGCAACCTCTCTATATCCTGCTCTTGGTAGCAGCTGGGTAGGTCTTCTAGGCTGAGTTCACTGAACTTGATGAAACCCGAGTGGCCAGGATTTTTTGTACAGTTGTAGAATTTTCCAGAATCATTTCCTTCATGGCACACCTCTACTTCGTGGTGACCTGGGAGTAAAACATGGCAATGTTTATTTAAAAAAAAAGAAAATAATCAATCTAAAATAGGAAAAGTCATAGTTGTTATAAAAAAAAGTCAATTTGTTGTTGGAGCTATATACAAAAAATTGTTATTCCGTAAACTGATAACGGTTTAAGTAGTTCCATAAACTGATAGTGGTTTCAACAAAATAATTTCAAACATCTTATAAACAAAAAATAAAAAATAAAAAACAAAGTATTAAAATTTACCGTTGAATAAGGTCGATGGATCAAATTCAGCCATGAGATATTGAATTGCGCACACTTCTAGTTGCTAGAAGACAACAAGGTCACGTGATTAAGCGGGCCAATGATAACAGAGAGATACATAAAAACAACATCAACGGGAGGCCAACAGACGTATAACACTAGCAACAAGGGTTAAACATCAGATGTGTAACACTAGCAACAAGGGCTAAACATCAGATGTGTAACACTAGCAACAAGGGTTAAACATCAGATGTGTAACACCCGCAACAAGGGCTAAACATCAGATGTGTAACACCCGCAACAAGGGCTAAACATCAGATGTGTAACACTAGCAACAAGGGCTAAACATCAGATGTGTAACACTAGCAACAAGGGCCAAACATCAGATGTGTAACACTAGCAACAAGGGCTAAACATCAGATGTGTAACACTAGCAACAAGGGCCAAACATCAGATGTATAACACTAGCAACAAGGGCTAAACATCAGATGTGTAACACTAGCAACAAGGGCTAAACATCAGATGTGTAACACTAGCAACAAGGGCTAAACATCAGATGTGTAACACTAGCAACAAGGGCCAAACATCAGATGTATAACACTAGCAACAAGGGCTAAACATCAGATATATAACACTAGCAACAAGGGCCAAACATGAGATCCCTCATTACCCCCTTTACAAATAACTGATGTTTGTAGTAGTAAATGTAACTAAACGTTATTGAATGACTTCAATGCTACACGTTCTATTCAGTGTTTCTTTTCTTCCAGACTTTGTTCCTCGGGGGGGGGGGGGGGGGGCACTTGAAATTTTCGGGGGGGGGGGGGGGGGGGGCGGTAGACTACGCTACTCATTGTGTACTTTTTGGCATAGGCCCTACATCTTCAAACCAGGTACTTCTATGGCACCTTCATAACTTTAATCGGTGCGTTGGTGTTATTTTTCTATCCAGGTCTACACTGATGCGGATAACGCTTCCTATTACAACAATAGTGTTACTTTTTTTTAAACAATCAAAAACTCTTGGGAGAATATCAGTAACGAGTTCTAATACAATAAATATCGATAATCGTTAGGAAAATCCTGGATACATTATAAATTTTAAAAAAAGTTGAGAAAAAAGAAACAATCTTTTTCGTCAAATATAAACGCACTGAGCTGTGCTATTTTATGGAAGCCTATATATATATATATATATATATATATATATATATATATATATATATATATATATATATATATATATATATATATATATATATATATATATATATATATATATATATTTATTTATTTATTTATTTATATATATATTTATTTATATATATATATATATATATATATATATATATATATATATATATATATATATATATATATATGTATATATATATATATATATATATATATATATATATATATATATATAAATAAATTATATATATATATATATATATATAAATTATATATATATATATATATATATATATATATATATATATATATATATATATATATATATATATATATATATATATATATATATATATATATATATATATATATATATATATAAATAAATAAATAAATAAATATATATATATATATATATATATATATATATATATATATATATATATATATATATATATATATATATATATATATATATATATATAAATAAATAAATATATATATATATATATATATATATATATATATATATATATATATTATATATATATATATATATATATATATATATATATATCAGGGGCGTAGCGAGGGGGGCGGGGGGGTGCGGACCGCACCGGGTGACACCATTTAGGGGGGTGGCACCAAGGCAAAAAATAGCAAAATATATAGAGAAAAACTCGAGGGGGGTGCAAATCGAAACTTTGAGGGGGGAGGGGGGGGGGGTGCAAATCGTAAACTTGAGGGGGGTGCAAATCGAAAGTTTGAGGGGGGGGGGGGGGGGGTTGTGCAAATCGAAAATTTGAAAGTTTGTCCCTGGGAAGGGTCTCTATGCCTCTGGGGGGGGGGGGGTGACACCATTAAGTGCCGCACCGGGTGACACCCGACCTCGCTACGCCACTGATATATATATATATATATATATATATATATATATATATATATATATATATATATATATATATATATATATATATATATATATATATATATATGTACACAAAGAGACATGTACAAGATGTTTATTTACCTCACACAAGAGTATTCATGCATCTACTGAATGACTCCAACACAAAAATGAAAAGTAATTATTTTAAAATGTTGTATTGAGCTCCCACTAACGATTGTGTGATTTAATTGATTTAATTAAGCAATGAGTAGACCGATTCTAACAGGCCGTTTAACGGATGTCCCCAGTTTCTAATTTCAAGGCCACTATAATGTAAACAAGGAGTCAAAGGACAAAACTGAAATTTTTGGAGCTATAAATAGATTTCAAACTAATTTAGAATTGTATCTTTCCGATTTTAGAATCTACTCATTTGAAGAAGTTATTTAATTGAGTGTTGCGTAAAAATTATGTGTCCGTTCGACTTTGATGAATCTCATTTATACTACCAGTAGGTGAACTTAGACTCAGTGTATGACGATAGAACTTAGACTGTGTGTATTGACGTTAGATTGACATCGAGTTAGGGGTCAGTTGTGTGTAATGAGGACCGCTGTAAAGGGTCACGTGAGCATGACGTGGTTTACCTCGCCAACCCACATCAGGGCTGTGTTTAGCCGTACCATCGTGAACATTTAACTCAAGTACAACATATCTAGTCTTTAATATGTCGGGAGTTTCCAACCCTCAATGCTTCACTATTCCCCCCGCCCACCCCATGCTGACGAAATATCACTCCCCACTCCCCACCAGAGGCGTAGCGACCCTTCCCGGCGCCCGGGGACATACTTTCAATTTGGCGCCCCTCTCGGGAGCAAATTTTCAATTTGCACCCCCCTCAAACTTTCGATTTGCACCCCACCTCAAACTATTTATAATGCAAAAGTGCAGCTAAAATGACATTTTAATTTGTTTTTACAACCCATTTTGGCGCCCCCTAAGGTCGGCGCCCGGGGACATATGTACCCTCCTGCCCCCCCCCCCCCCCCCATCGCTACGCCTCTGCTCCCCACCCATGATTTCAACGCCCTATTGGTTTGGTGACGAGTGTTTTCTTGTAGACAATGACGTATCTACTCTGTCAGAAGGGCCACGTCAAATTGTACTCTTGACATTCAACTCCTCCCCTTCCAACATGACGGTGGAGGTGGGGGTGGGGTGTGGGTGGGGGTGGGGGGGGTGTCTCTGTCGTACCACACCTCTAAAACTACAGGCGAGTTTGTGACAAAACAAAATCCACATCAACATTTGTCTTGACAGAAATAAATAAAAGACCCAACAAGCAGCGGTGTGTCATAGAATGTGATTATTCAAATATCTACACAAGTCACATAAGTTTACACTATTGTATAAAAAAATATTCCAACACAAATTTCAAACATTTCCTCATTTCAAAACTCAACCACTCATTTCTCCCCCTCTCCCTCGTCTCTCTCGCTTTCAACAAACTTTTAATGCCCTCTCTCTCCCTGTCTCTCTCGTCTCTCTGTGTTCAGCAAGCTTTTAATGTCCTCTTTATTTCTCCCCCTCTTTCTCATCTCTCTCGCTTTCAACAAGCTTTTAATGGTCTCTCTATTTCTCTCCCTCTCTCTCGTCTCTCCCTCTCTCTCGTCTCTCCCTCTCTCTCGCCTCCCTCTCTCGTCTCTCTCGCTTTCAACAAGCTTTTAATCCTCTTAATCCTCCGGTTCATCCTCCTCTTCCTCCTCCTCCTGCTCCCCTCCCTCGAAGTCCTCATCGACCGCTGGAGGGATGTAACGACCGAGCCTGCCCAGATCAAACGTGTGAAAGATCTCAAGCGAGATGGGTTGGTTGGCCTACACACAAGAAAAATGGAACACATTCAACGATAATATTTAAAGCCTTCTGAATCTAAGCAAGGTGATTATAGGCGAGAAATACATTTAGTTTAACAATGTTTGTTCTAAGGGGTCATCCATAAGTGACGTCAGGCCTTTTTTGACGATTTTACCTCCCCCCTCCCACGTCACACATCGTCACAAAGAGCCAGACCCCCCCCCCCCCCTAAAATCACGTCAAATCTCAGCCTACAACCACCCTCAAAATTGCAGTTGAATTTTTCTTAAAACAGAGTATTTTAATAATTCCAATTTCAATTACCACCCCACTTCCTCTCACCACACACCGTCACAAAATTATGGACCCCTCTCCCCCTACAAGTGTGACTTCATTTATGGACGACCCCTAATAGATGGAGTGTTTGGCAGTTTGGGCTTTAAGTTCATTTACTTTCACTGAAGCTCCTGCAGAAGCTGCCACCTGTTAACTGTCTTCAGACTAGTTGACATTTTACTTGTGATCCAAAATTATTAAATTCTTTTTGTTCTAGTTACTAAAGGAAAAATGTAGATTCAGACTTGATTTTATTTTTTTACCTTCTGCTGTATGCCCGTTTATTTGATTTCTGTCATTCTTATAGCAAGAAAATAACGCTTCTGAGTTTTTTAAAAAACATTTTAAAAGGGAGCGAATTATGAAAATAAAAATACGTAAGCATTTGTGCAGTTATTTCCCTTTATATTACTCCGACGATTGTAAATGATTCAAGTGGCACTACCATTAGCTACCATTAGAATCTTCACATCAAAGGTAACCAAAGACCGTACAACTGACTGAAGGGCTTAAATTATTTCTGTTGATTAGGCTAGGCAAGACCTCAGTACTAGTCAAGCGTAAAACTAATCAGTGACGTCACTAAGTCGGGTGATACCCGTTGTGGTAACTCACGGTACCATCCTCAAACGACTTTATATCAGCGTAAATGGACGTAAATATGGACGTAAACTTGTTATTTAGTTATAACACACCCCCACGCCCCCACACACACATGAAACATGAATGTCCGAATATCCTTAAGTATGATCAAAGCTTTAATTGATGGTGTCACCTCCATGAATGGTGTCACCCGGTGCGGAGGCTACTAAAGTGACTGTCTGCCCTGTACTGCCCTCACCTCAATGTGTAAAGTGACTGTCTGCCCTGTACTGCCCTCACCTCAATGTGTAAAGTGACTGTCTGCCCTGTACTGCCCTCACCTCAGTGTGTAAAGTGACTGTCTGCCCTGTACTGCCCTCACCTCAGTGTGTAAAGTGACTGTCTGCCCAGTACTGCCCTCACCTCAGTGTGTAAAGTGACTGTCTGCCCAGTACTGCCCTCACCTTAGTGTGTAAAGTGACTGTCTGCCCTGTACTGCCCTCACCTCAATGTGTAAAGTGACTGTCTGCCCTGTACTGCCCTCACCTCAGTGTGTAAAGTGACTGTCTGCCCTGTACTGCCCTCACCTCAGTGTGTAAAGTGACTGTCTGCCCAGTACTGCCCTCACCTTAGTGTGTAAAGTGACTGTCTGCCCTGTACTGCCCTCACCTCAGTGTGTAAAGTGACTGTCTGCCCTCACCTCAATGTGTAAAGTGACTGTCTGCCCTGTACTACCCTCACCTCAGTGTGTAAAGTGACTGTCTACCCTGTACTGCCCTCACCTCAGTGTGTAAAGTGACTGTCTGCCCTGTACTGCCCTCACCTCAATGTGTAAAGTGACTGTCTGCCCTGTACTGCCCTCACCTCAGTGTGTAAAGCGACTGTTTGCCCTCACCTCAGTGTGTAAAGTGACTGTCTGCCCTCACCTCAGCGTGTAAAGCGACTGTCTGCCCTCAACTCAGTGTGTAAAGCGACTGTCTGCCCTCACCCCAGTGTGTAAAGTGACTGTCTGCCCTCACCTCAGCGTGTAAAGCGACTGTCTGCCATGTACTGCCCTCACCTCAGTGTGTAAAGCTG
This sequence comes from Physella acuta, assembly GCF_028476545.2. Lineage (NCBI taxonomy): Eukaryota > Metazoa > Mollusca > Gastropoda > Physidae > Physella > Physella acuta. Next base: position 117,129 of record NW_026731947.1, on the reverse strand, counting down.
TAAAGCGACTGTCTGCCCTCACCTCAGTGTGTAAAGCGACTGTCTGCCCTCACCTCAGTGTGTAAAGCGACTGTCTGCCCTTTACTGCCCTCACCTCAGTGTGTAAAGCGACTGTCTGCCCTCACCTCAGTGTGTAAAGCGACTGTCTGCCCTCACCTCAGTGTGTAAAGCGACTGTCTGCCCTCACCTCAGTGTGTAAAGTGACTGTCTGCCCTGTACTGCCCTCACCTCAGTGTGTAAAGCGACTGTCTGCCCTGCCCTCACCTCAAACTTCTGCTTGAGCTGCTCAGCTATCTTGAGTTCCCTGAGTGTCATGAAGGCGTCATAGAGACACTTGAACCTGAGCTTTGGTTTCCAGGTCTCGGTCATGTTGTACCAGTAATCGATGATGGCCTTGGCCACCCCAATCCTCTCCTGGTCAGTCGTGTCGGCCTGGAGGATACCCTGGGGGTGAGAGGTCAGAGGTCATGGTCAGTTCAAGAACACAGACGTTTGGGTTGGTGAGTGATTGGATGGGTGAGTGATTGGATGGGTGAGTGATTGGATGGGTGAGTGATTGGATGGGTGAGTGATTGGATGGGTGAGTGATTGGATGGGTGAGTGATTGGATGGGTGAGTGATTGGATGGGTGAGTGATTGGATGGGTGAGTGATTGGATGGGTGAGTGATTGGATGGGTGAGTGATTGGATGGGTGAGTGATTGGGTGGGTGAGTGATTGGATGGGTGAGTGAATGGATGGGTGAGTGATTGGGTGGGTGAGTGAGTGGATGTGTGAGTAGTTAAATGGGTGAGTGATTGGATGGGTGAGTGATTGGATGGGTGAGTGATTGGATGAGTGAGTGATTGGCTGGGTGAGTGATTGGATGGATGAGTGATTGGATGGATGAGTGTTTGGATGATTGAGTGATTGGGTGGGTGAGTGATTGGATCGGTGAGTGATTGGATAGGTGAGTGATTGGGTAGGTGAGTGATTGGATGGGCTAGTGATTGATGGGTGAGTGATAGGATGGGTGAGTGATTGGATGGGTGAGTGATTGGATGGGTGAGTGATTGGATGATTGAGTGATTGGATGGGTGAGTGATTGGATGATTGAGTGATTGGATGGGTGAGTGATTGGATGAGTGAGTGATTGGCTGGGTGAGTGATTGGATCGGTGAGTGATTGGATAGGTGAGTGATTGGGTAGGTGAGTGATTGGATGGGCTAGTGATTGATGGGTGAGTGATAGGATGGGTGAGTGATTGGATGGGTGAGTGATTGGATGGGTGAGTGATTGGATATGTGAGTGATTGGATGGGTGAGTGATTGGATGGGTGAGTGATTGGGTGGGCGGGTGAGTGATTGGATGGGTGAGTGATTGGATGGGTGAGTGATTGGGTGGGCGGGTGAGTGATTGGATGGGTGAGTGATTGGATGGGTGAGTGATTGGGTGGGCGGGTGAGTGATTGGATGGGTGAGTGATTGGATGGGTGAGTGATTGGATGGGTGAGTGATTGGATGGGTGAGTAATTGGATGGGTGAGTGATTGGATGGGTGAGTGATTGGATGTGCGAGTGATTGGATGGGTGAGTGATTGGATGGGTGAGTGATTAGATGGCAATGTTCCCTCTAAGCTGCGCGGGTGCGCGGCCGCGCAGTAGTTTTGAGCTGCCGCGCAGTGATTTTGTAAAATAAATATATCCCTGTATAAGACTTTTAGAACACCGCGCACGGAAAATACATTTTGAACACTAGCTTTTCCCCTTAGAGGAAACATTGTTAGATGGGTGAGTGATTGAAAAGGATGGGTGAGTGATTGAAAAGGATGGGTGAGTGATTGGATGATTTGATACGACAGTTGAGTTCTAAGATAGATGACTTTTGTAAACTAAAAACAAAACGTAAAAAAGACGCGACGCTGTGACTTTCGTGAGAGCTGTGGAGCACACATGTTACTGCACAAGTGATTGGATGGTCAGGTTTGGGTTCGGATCCTACCTTAGGCGCGACCTTGTACATGAGGTTGTGGAGGGTCAAGGTCGGAATGTTGAGCATCATCCCCAGACACAGGCCATTGACGCCGATAGCGCCGACACCAAAGGCGAACTCCTGCATACTCATCTCACAGAAGAAAGTCTGTGGAGATGTGGAGACGTGTGGTCTAGATGTGGTCAAGTTATGGTCACACTGTGGTCAAGATGTGGTTAAGATGTGGACACGTGGTCAAGTTAAAGACAGTTGGGCGATTAACAAGTTGACACGTAATACTTGTGTTGGAGGGAATCTCTTCCAACATTAGAACATTAAGAACGAAGAAAAATAAGAATGATATGTGATCAAGTTATGGACAACTGGCCAAGTTGTAGACATGTGGACAAGATGTGGGTATGATGTCAAGATGTGAACATGTGGTCAAGATGTAGACATGTGGTCAAGATGTAGGCATGTGGTCAAATTGTAGATATGTGGTCGAGATGTGAGCATGTGGTCAAGATGTTGACATGTGGTCAAGATGTAGACATGTGGTCAAGATGTAGACATGTGGTCAAGATGTAGACATGTGGTCAAGATGTAGACATGAGGTCAAGATGTAGACATGTGGTCAAGATGTAGACATGAGGTCAAGATGTAGACATGTGGTCAAGATGTAGACATGTGGTCAAGATGTAGACATGTGGTCAAGATGTAGACATGAGGTCAAGATGTAGACATGTGGTCAAGATGTAGACATGTGGTCAAGATGTAGACATGTGGTCAAGATGTAGATATGTGGTCAAGATGTAGACATGTGGTCAAGATGTTGACATGTGGTCAAGATGTTGACATGTGGTCAAGATGTTGGCCGTACCACCAGACACAACTTACAAATCTCTCATCTGGCTCGTGATCCTGTTCATCGTCCGAGTCTGTCATGGCTGCTAGTTACAAGCTGGACCTGTAACACCTGCTGGAGAAACCGTAACTAACTGTAACATGCAGTAACTAACCGTAGTAAACCGTAACAAAACGTAACAAACCGTAACTAACGTAACATATCGTAACATGCAGTAACATACCGTAACATATCGTAACATACAGTACCATACTAAAACATACCATAACTAACCGAAACATACCGTAACTAACCCTAACAGATCGTGAAAACATAACTTATAACCAAATATATAACAATCAGTTTAAAAACTGACTTATACGAATCAACAACTGTGTAAGACCAACTAGAGACTATAAAATTGTCAAGATTCTATAATTTATATCGAACCTTAATATTTACTTATCCCATCTACAATAGAAGATGGTATCCTATCATTAATTTTATAAACCTAGATCTAGACTCTATCTCTACTAGAGTCTGGATTCTAGATCTAGATCTAGATAGATCTAGCTAGATGTAGATCTAGGTTATAATGTAACGTATATTCTGTTCTTTTCTAGATTTCTAACCTGGAACGATTTAATAAGTTATTATCTGCACCAGTAGATGTGCGATGTAAGTTCTAGAAAAGGTTACCGTTAATTTTCTTGAGAAAGACTTTTGACTGTCGCTTGCAGTAAAAATTGTTTCAATCAAAGTTTCAAGCTTGTTTACATGGTAACCCTAGCAACGGTTACGTTTAGCTACGGTGCTGTTTTGTGCAGAACATAAAGTTTGAAAGCGTTTAGTTCAGTGTTAGTTCCAGACTTTTTTCTCCGGGGGAGATGGGGGGACTTGATATTTTCCCGGGGGTCGGACACTAGTAAAAGTATATGTTTACTATATAAATTCCATCTCGTTCGAAGAGATGCCTGGAAGAAACTCTGGTTTAGCTTCCACCTCATGAAAAACTAGCCACTACTTGCAAAAACTGTGCGTCATTGTTTGGATACAAATAAATATTTCATTTATTTCTAAGACTTTAATTTAAATTTGTAGAATCTTGATTCCTCCTGCTAAATGGGTCAGTAATTAATGGAAACTTGCAATCAAAATTTCGCTATTTTTCTACCAAACTATTAGTTTCAAACTTGACCCTTTGAAAAAAAAAATTCATAAATAAAGTACAGAAGGCAAGTGTCCGGCTCCCTGTTGAGGCCAGTGAAAACTAATGAGCCGATTAACTTAACGAGTTAAGTAATTTAGCACTGTAACAGCTGTTCCAAATTTCTCGTTATCTTTTAAAAGTTTTCCAATAGTTTAGAGTGGTTCTAAATTTAGAAAAAAAAAAAAAAAAACACGTTTATATCGAATTATAAAAGCTATTTGATGAGCTTTTTTTAAAAAACTAGAAACCACACCGCTGGGTCCAATGATTATATAAAACCTGCCATTTGTCTCAACTAGCTGGTTGAGAGGTTGAGTGTACCGCCGCTAAGAGAGAGACATGAGATCATATCCATGTCGCAAAACTGTTTTCGGTGTTAATGCCGGGACCGACACACTGACCTTGACTGACCCACTGACCTTGACTGCCACACTGACCTTGACTGACGCACTGGCCGTGCTTGACACATGGATCAAACTGTCATTTGAACGTCCTATACAAATGCACTTTACCACAGGTAAACGGCACCCATATTCTCTTAACCTCAGGTAAGCGGCACCTATATTCCCTGCGCTTTACGCACCCGCATATTCTCTTTACCTCAGGTAAGCGGCACCCACATATTCTCTTTACCTCAGGTAAGCGGCACCCACATATTCTCTTTACCTCAGGTAAGCGGCACCCACATATTCTCTTTACCTCAGGTAAGCGGCACCCACATATTCTCTTAACGGACATAGGCGACGGTCGTTTAATAATTTTACATTTGCAACAAGATTCATGATATAAAGCTATATATTTTTTATAGCATAAATGTTGTTTACTTTGGTAAACTTTTCGTGCATCCCCTAGCAACATTGCCCCCCCCCCCCAGAAAAGTACCAACCTCCCCTAGCAATGTTATACGCCAACCCTAACAAAAGATAGTAGCCTCCGATCCCCCCCCCCCCCCAAAGTACGATCCTCCCAGTTTGATAACCACTGGGCAAATAATGACCAACACACAGAGTTTTAGAACTACGAATACTTCGTGTTGTTGATGCCAGATTTTTTACGTTATCTTAAAGTCTGGAAATGACTCAAGGCTTCGTTAGTTGAGGCACACATCTAGACAACAGTCACACACTGATAGAGGATATATTTAGACAATAGGATCAGATTCTTGTAGAAAATGTCGGCCTTGTTTATCTCAATGGTCATCTTCTTACTTGGAGTTTCATCAATCCAAGGTTGTGATTTTATTTTCTTACGTGAACTATAACAGTAATCAGTTGTGATTTTTAAAACTTATTTTGTGTGAAATGAAAGGTTGTGATTTTAATTTTTCACGGGAACTATACCAATAATCCAAGCTTGTAGTCTTAATTTTTTAATGGGAAATACAACAATATTCCAAAGTTTTGATTTTAATTTTTTAATGGGAAATAGAACAATAATCTAAAGTTTTGATTTTAATTTTTTTAACCACCTCTATTTTACCAACTGTTGACTTGTAGGTCAAATCTCCGAGTGCGAGGAGGCGGGGGGCAGCTGTATATTCATGGCTGCCGCCATTGCCTGTCCTCCCATGTCACAGTACCTGACCTGCAACCGCAACATCGACATGTGCTGCAACTTACACGGCCACTCTCTCGAGTCTAGAGGTAGGGATGTTAGGTGGAGGTCAAGGACGTCGTGTGGGGTCAAGGTGTTGTTTGAGGGTTGGGTCAAGACGTTGTTGGGGTGGGGTCAAGGTGTTGTTGGGGTGGGGTTAAGGTGTTGTTTGAGGGTTGGGTCAAGTCGTTATGTGGGGGTGGGGTCAAGACATTGTTTGCTGGTTGGTTCAAGACGTTATGTATGGGTGAGGAGGTAATGTGTGGGTCGTTGTCAGGACTCTGTGTGTGAGTGAGGAAGGATATATATATATATATATATATATATATATATATATATATATATATATATATATATATATATATATATATATATATATATATATATGTGGGACTGGGCCATCCTCACATTAAACTGCTACTTTGTTTGGAAATATACTTCTCAACAAGGTGGTCGAGTGGTCGTGATCGCTACTACAAGCCCGGGGGCTGGTTCAAGTCTGTAGCCACTAATTCTCTTCACCCGTGTATTCTAGAAGATCACACGCGCAATGTAATAAGCACGAGCACATTCTAATCAAGCTTCTCTAGCCCTGTAATTTAACACCCACACCCTCTAATTAAGCCCATTAGCATTAAAATTAAGCACTCGCGCTCTCTAATAGAGCATCTAGATTCCGCAAACTCTTAATCAAGCACCCTCACCTTCTGGTAAATCACACTTACCCTCCAACAAGACCCGCGCCATCTTAACCGCACCTCCATTTTCCATGTCCCCAGAAGCTGCTCAGGTCAAGAGGTCAGACTGTACTACTGCAGGCGGTGACTGTCTGCCCGTGATGTCAGCCATCCACTGCCCTAAAACTCTGAGTGCCACTTGTGACAGCAGCAGTCTGTACTGCTGTCAGCTCCATCAAGGTCAGTCAAGTGGGGGAGGGGAGGGGGCGTGTGTGCTTGTGAGTGTGGGTGTGTGTGTGTTTTAGCGACAAAGTTGACATTTTTTTTTGGTCTAAAGCAAGTGGTAAGTACACTGATCAGGTACTCATTAGTGCTGATTCGACTCAAGAACGTTCAGCAATTCCGAATTAAAGAGATACACAAACGCGAACACAGACAAAGACAGACAGACAGACAGACAGACAGACAGACAGACAGACAGACAGACAGACAGACAGACAGACAGACAGACAGACAGACAGACAGACAGACAGACAGACAGACAGACAGACAGACAGACAGACAGACAGACAGACAGACAGACACACAGACACACAGACACACAGACACACAGACACACAGACACACAGACACACAGACACACAGACACACAGACACACAGACACACAGACACACAGACACACAGACACACAGACACACAGACACACAGACACACAGACACACAGACACACAGACACACAGACACACAGACACACAGACACACAGACACACAGACACATACACACATATGTTTACATACACACAAAACATCCCCAGAAACTTCCAATACTTCTCAATATTTCCCTAGACCATCTCCCTACAAATGTGTCTGCTACCATCTCCTAAAATCTCCCTACAAATGTGTCTGCTACCATCTCCTCAAATCTCCCTACAAATGTGTCTGCTACCATCTCCTAAAATCTCCCTACTAATGTGTCTGCTACCTTCTCTCTACCAAGGTGTCTGCTAGCATCTCCTAAAATCTCCCTACAAATGTGTCTGCTACCATCTCCTAAAATCTCCCTACTAATGTGTCTGCTACCTTCTCTCTACCAATGTGTCTGCTACCATCTCCTAAAATCTCCCTACTAATGTGTCTGCTACCTTCTCTCTACCAATGTGTCTGCTACCATCTCCTAAAATCTCCCTACTAATGTGTCTGCTACCTTCTCTCTACCAATGTGTCTGCTACCATCTCCTAAAATCTCCCTACTAATGTGTCTGTACCATCTCTCTACTAATGTGTCTGCTACCATCTCTCTACAAATGTGTCTGCTACCCTGTCTGAAGCGGCATCGATGCCTTCCACAGAGAGCCTGACGGAGGAAGTTGCACCAGGCCCCGCCCGGCCCCTGCCCACCTGTCAAAGTCAAGATGGCGGCCAGTGCCTGTCTGTGTACTCAAGGATTTTCTGTCACGAGAAGTTGGAGGCGACTTGCGAGGGGCCAAATATGTACTGCTGTAGAATGGGATGAGACTGGTCAGACATGTGGTACACTAGGTATAGACAGCCCATATTATACACTAATATTACTACAGGCAATAAGTAAAACGAGTTGCCAAGGGGAGACTAAAATATTTACACTAAAGGCAATTAGAGAAAATCCACTTTATTTATCAGTTGTTGTGACACAGAAAACATTGAAAATCCAGGCTAAAAAACTTTTTTCCATAAACTACGATTGTATTTACCGTTTATTTAGGTAGGTCCAGTGAATTATTTTTACTTGCAAAGGAATTAACTGTGTAATATAAAATGTTTGAAATAAAAATTACATGAATTGTTTCCCTTCCACAGGACGAAAACCTGAATAAATCCCCATAACTATATCAAATATTTTTGTTCGTTTTCTGTTTTTTTTTTCTACGAATTTGTAATTAATTTAATTCAACTACACACATGCATACGCACACAGACATACCCACCCACTACCCACCCGCAATCACAATACAGACCTACACACGTACACACAAACCAACACATTTAACAGCGTAGTATTAATCAAGCGTCATAAACTGTATCTTATTTAATCAACTACACTATAGGCTCTAACAGTACCATATTATCAAAGCTTTAAAATATGTCTCCATGGTCTAAAATGGGTGATTGGAAATCCAAGCACGAAGTCTGCGCAGTAAGATGGCAGGAGCCAGATGGTGCCCATGTATCAGACCCCCTACTTCCTACTGCTGTTGGACCCAAGGGACAGGACGTTACCTGTAACGTTCGGAATCAGCTGTGTCGCAGGAGCTGCCGAAAGGAAAACACTCCACTCCTGTTTGATTTCGGAGTTTTCTCTCCTTGATGGGTTGCTGTCCCCAGCTGACGACTCTCATTCGAACTCGGGACTTTCGGGTTTGCAGCCTTGAGCTTACCCACCCGACCACTCCTACCTTCCATACCATCAAGAACTAATTAATTATTTAGATGAACATAAAATAATGTTTCAGGCAGTTGGATCCACTTATCCTAAATAAATATTATATAGCATGTATTCGGCTACTACTATCTTATAGAAAAAAACAACCCAACTATTCCTTACCCATCTACGAAGTGCTTGGTTTTAGAGCAGGTTATACTATCATATACATATACTAATTATCCTTGCTTGTTAACAAGTAAAGCAGTGATTTGATCTAGGGGGTGAGTAGGAGGGGGTAATACAGTGGCAAATTGTGAGACAAACACAAGCATCGAGATGGCCGCTATATTAAACACAAAATGGCCGCTGTATTAAACACAAGATGGCCACTGTATTAAACACAAGATGGCCACTGTATTAAACACAAAACGGGCGCTGTATTAAACACAAGATGGCCGCTGTATTAAACACAAGATGGACGCTGTATTAAACACAAGATGGCCGCTGTATTAAAAACAAGATTGTATTAAACACAAAATGGCGACTATATCAACCACTTAGAGGGCTGATGTATCAGTTAATTAAGAGAGGCGCTATATCAACCTAAATGCTGACATATTTCAAGAAGTAATCAGATTTTTTTCGCTAGTTGCCTGTAAATTTGACATGCTTTTTGCTGCACTGTTGGTACATTTTCTGAAAATCAACGGAACATCTTCAACAGTGTAAGATTTGAAATAGCCTCTATATTGCCAGATTAAAATATATATTAAAATATCGCCCCCCCCCCCTCCAACCCAGATTTAGTCATTCTCCGCTTCATCACACGAAAGAATAATTTTAGTTTTACTATTTTAAAAAGTGTTTTAGTTATAATTCATTTCGAGTCTTAAATAATTAATAATTTAATTTTAAATGCTAACGTTCAACTATTAAATGTGCTAAATAGGTTTTCGTCGTTATCTTAGACTATTTAATTTTTTTTTTTCTTTTTCCAATTTAAAAAAAAAAGTGCACTAAGACAGAATCACATTCAGCAACTTTCTGTAGAGGTTCTAAAATTATCCAAATGTACGGTACATTATGTAACGGATGTCAACTTCCATTTTCAAAGTTTATTCAATAAAATAGAGTTCTAAACTATTGGTTTATTTTTTGAGCCTCAACGATTAGTTTTCTTGAAAATGTGTCATACATGACTTTGCATTCGTTACAGGGATATATTCGTTCAGGCATATATATATATATATATATATATATATATATATATATATATATATATATATATATATATATATATATATATATATATATATATATATATATATATATATATATATATATATATATATATATATATATATATATATATATATATATATATATATATATATATATGTATATATATAGGACAATATAACATTTTATATAGAGAATATATACTTTAAACTCCCCTGAAAATAAACTGTTTTAGAAAAACTCAACGCACACCATTTTACCCCATGATTCTCCAGATCTGGCAAAATTTGAAAACCTCGAACGATTTCACCAGATTTGAGATTTTGGTGCAAGACGGGGAACGTTATCTCAAGGTCAAGGCTGGAGCTAATATAAAACTCTGCTGAAGTTCACCACACTGAGATGTGGACCCCTACACGAAACGTGAAAACAATGTCGGCGTTGCTTGTTTCTATTTTTGTTTTTTTACTTGGATTTTCGTTATCACAAGGTTATTTGAATTAATTCAATCTATTTAGCGTGACAAGCTTATAACATGTTTGTTCCCATTAATTATTTATATACGTAGAATTCCATTGATGATGTAAAAAAACAACATATTTCATAAAACAAACTGGAAGAAGAAGGCTCCTAATTAAAATGTTAAAAAGTCTTTCTATAATTAAGTTACTAAAATAAACGTTTTAATAGATACACGGAACAAATAGTTTCGTTATGCTTCTGGTTGTCAATTTTAAACTTCTCTACCTGCAGTCTAAAACAGTGAACTACCCAACACAAATATAAAACACGATTTGGTTCCGACATTTTTTACAGCCCAAAACTCGGAGTGCGAGATGGCTGGCGGATACTGTGTCGTCAAGACAGCCGCCATTGCATGTCAGGAGATGGCTGGCCATGCGTGTAGCAGAAGTGACGAGTTCTGTTGTAAACGGCAGTTCCGGTCTCAGGAGGTCAAAGGCGAGTGAAGTGTAGGCATTTTTGAGTGACCCAAAAAAATAGAAGGGGGGGGGGGAGGATGATGGGATTCCAGTGTATTATCTTATATTAAGCTTTAAGATTGTTTAGTGGGAAAGCAACACATAGCTGTGTATGGTCTATGAATGACTTAAACCTTAGTTTGAATGATTTGACACGTCTCTTTCTCCACATCATCTCGATGATTTGACACGTCTCTTTCTCCACATCATCTCGACATAAATTAAACATTCAATATGTTCTAAACACAAGTCACCGAGCACGTATATAAATTGGCGATAGCTAGCATAGCCAAGTATGAAAGATTAAAACACAATTTTTCCATTTCAAAGTAGAAGCAAGCTATAGCTCTTTATAAAGGCCACTAAACCTAAGCTATAGCTCTTTATAAAGCCCACTAAACCTAAGCTATAGCTCTATATAAAAGCGATCAAACCTAAGCTATAGCTCTATATAAAAGCCACTAAACCTAAGCTATAGCTCTTTATAAAGGCCATCAAACCTAAGGCTCGCATCCCGATCTATCCCTACCTAATATAAATTATAAATTCGATATCGGGCCTACTTTGGCAATGAGCTGTGCCAAAAATGCCCTGCTGGTACCTTATAACGGAAAGTGTCATAAAATCTTGATTCCAGTGGTCAAGAGGTCACAGTGTTCTCTACAAGGCGGCAGCTGTGTTCCCCTGATTGCAGGCATTAGCTGCCAGAGACTGGACGCTGCCTGTGATGGCGTCTTGAACACCTGCTGTCTGTTTCAAGCAGGTGAGTCTCTACAACACCTGTCTATTCCATGCAGGGGAGTCTCTACAACACCTGTCTGTTCCATACAGGTGAGTCTCTACAACACCTGTCTGTTCCATGCAGGTGAGTCTCTACAACACCTGTCTGTTTCAAGCAGGTGAGTCTCTACAACACCTGTCTGTTCCATGCAGGTAAGTCTCTACAACACCTGTCTGTTCCATGCAGGTGAGTCTCTACAACACCTGTCTGTTTCAAGCAGGTGAGTCTCTACAACACCTGTCTGTTCCATGCAGGTGAGTCTCTACAACACCTGTCTGTTCCATGCAGGTGAGTCTCTACAACACCTGTTTGTTTCATGCAGGTGAGTCTCTACAACACCTGTCTGTTTTAAGCAGGTGAGTCTCTACAACACCTGTCTGTTTCATGCAGGTGAATACAACACCTGTCTGTTTCAAGCAGGTGAGTCTCTACAACACCTGTCTGTTTTAAGCAGGTGAGTCTCTACAACACCTGTCTGTTTTAAGCAGGTGAGTCTCTACAACACCTGTCTGTTTCATGCAGGTGAGTCTCTACAACACCTGTCTGTTTTAAGCAGGTGAGTCTCTACAACACCTGTCTGTTTCATGCAGGTGAATACAACACCTGTCTGTTTCAAGCAGGTGAGTCTCTACAACACCTGTCTGTTTCATGCAGGTGAGTCTCTACAACACCTGTCTGTTTTAAGCAGGTGAGTCTCTACAACACCTGTCTGTTTCATGCAGGTGAGTCTCTACAACACCTGTCTGTTTCAAGCAGGTGAGTCTCTACAACACCTGTCTGTTCCATGCAGGTGAGTCTCTACAACACCTGTCTGTTTTAAGCAGGTGAGTCTCTACAACACCTGTCTGTTCCATGTCTCTACAACACCTGTCTGTTCCATGCAGGTGAGTCTCTACAACACCTGTCTGTTCCATGTCTCTACAACACCATGTCTGTTTCATGCAGGTGAATACAACACCTGTCTGTTCCATGCAGGTGAGTCGTGGTCGAAATGTAGAACACATGACCAGTAGCCTAGGTGTCTAGGGACATGAACAGTAGCCTAGGTAGTATGGGGCATACGACTAGCTCCAGTGAGAAACAGAATATCAGGGATCCTAGAAGATGTCTCTGGGACCTAAATTGTCTAATGGCTACCAAGAAACTCCATGTATTAAAAAATGTAAAAGTTTCACATTCCTTTCTTTTCTTCTTTACATTTCATCTAGTTCACCCAATAACAAGATCATACAGATGAACCTTTTACATAAACTCAACAGCTCTAAACAATATAACAGCACCCAAACTCACAATACACCGCCTGAAACAAGGGAGTGAACTCAATGGTTCGCCATTCTACAACATACAGTAAGAAAAGGGCGTTCATCAACCAGATAGAAACTTGCGAGTTGTCCCCCTTATGTTTGCTTGCAGAAGTCACGACAACTCCGAAGCCAGCGATCAGCCAAACCTGTGAGAGTGCAGGCGGTATCTGCATGTACGTCGGTGCCGCCATTTACTGCCCCAGCAGACTTGACGCCACCTGTAGCTTGAACGGCGACGCGTGCTGTCGTCTGCAGGTAAGTCCAAACGTCAGCGCCTGTTTTTGGTTTGGTTAGAACAAAGCTGGTGCCAGAATATCTAAGGGGTCGACCATAATTGGTGGCACGTTTTGGTGTTGAAATGGTGTGCTGATTAAAGGGGGGGGGGGTCTAGCTTTTTTTTTTAAGAGGGAAAAGTAACGTAAAATTATGGTAATTGACAGCAGTTATTTTAAGTGGATTGGAGTGGAGCGCCCTGAAGTAAAGCAGAGCTCTGTCCGTCCGTCTAGTAGTGTGGGAAGCGCCAAAATAGAAATAGGCTTAAGGGAAGTAACTATATTTGTTTTAATAATCATTGTGATTAACATGAGTTTTCTCCCTTTCCACAGAGCTAAAAAGGCAGACAAAGGCCTACTCAAGTCAAATTTTTTACCACAAATAGATTTCATAGCTGTTGGATTAAACACCGCCCCCTCCCCCAAAATAACTATTCTTTTCAAATGCCACTAACATATAGTATGGTACAAGTATCATAAACAGAGAACACAAATGGTAAGGTAATCATTTAATGATCCTATAGCATGTATAACACAGTACATAATGCTCAAGATACTACACAGTTATATACACAATAGGAATAAACCAATGCACCAACACAAAATACTTCTGCTACTTAATTTAGCACAGGGAATATACTTTTAAAATTTCTGGTAACTGAATATTAAAAAAAAAATCCTTTCTGGCATAGTTTTAGTTGCTTATTACTAAAAAACAAAAAGATGATTTTTTTAAATACGATGAATGAGTTGAACATGTACATGCTTTATAAAAACATAATTAACAAATTAATATCAAGCTGAAAAACTCTGATAACTTCACATGAGTTTTTACTGTATCTTAAAAAACAAACAAATGTAGATAAAAGATTCTGTTAGACCAGGGGTCTCCAAACTGCGGCCCGCGGAGATCTTTTTGTCCACGCAAAAACGTTTGTCGGTGATAGCTGAGGAACTTTTCCCAGAAAAATCAAAGACATGTCTGGAAGAAACTGGCCCCCGAACTGAACTTTGATAGTCAATGCGGCCCTCGGGCTGAAAAGTTTGGAGACCCCAGTGTTAGACTAATGACAAAAAGACAGGGGCAGATTACTCTCGTTGCTAGACCACCCAGAAGAAAACTCACTAAAAATCTGAATCAACAGGAATGGAACAAATATTGCACAGTAGAACAACCTAAACAGTTTGCTAAAATGCTAAAGGAGGTGAAAAAACCAACAACATGAATGGTGTACCAGAGATACTGTCCTTAGACGACCACAGGTCAGGTCCTCTCCCTTGGTTAAATGATACGTGTAGGAATGCATTTGACTTAACAGAGTTGTGCAAACAAAGATGTCAGTTGTAAAGTACAAAGTTACAAGATAAAAAGAGAGAACTAAATGGATGAAGTATAATGTACCTTGGAGTATACGAGAATAAAATACGCTATATCGTGATGAATACGGCTGGACAGGGAAATAAAAAAAAAAAAAACCACATATGAGCACAAAATTAAAAATAATCGTTGAACAAAACCTCATGCAAATTTAATTGTCTAAAGAAAAAGTTCACGAATTCAATGACTTAATAAAATAAAAAAAATTTGTTGTTGACCATAGAGTTAACTAAAACCAATTCTTGTTACAGCTGGTCATGTGACCACAACATCCTGTCTATACATCAATCTACAGCTACCTACATACACAAAGATTTTGTAGAAAACAAATTCCATTTTAACCAGCAGGCATCGCTACATAGACACCCAACAGTTGTTCTTACATTTAACTAACCAAAACAACAAACAATTAAACATCTTCGTTAGCTACCAAACAAATAAAAAAATGTTGCAGTGGATACACTGCAATTCAAATTAATTTATCACAGCTGATTGCAATATTAAAAGTTTGGCTGAAAAAGTTAACTAAATTTTTAACTGGCATGAATTATAAGCTTGTTAAAAGCCAGACCCCCTCTCAGCCACCAGCAATCATTGTGAGATGTACAAATTTAACACAAGTATCCAGGCTCTGCTTAAAAGCAAAATAATTTAAAGGCGCCAAAAGTACAGAAAGATTTCCCCACAAGACCTAAAGTTACAAGCTGTGATAGTCGAAATTAAAACTTCTACATTTCTACGACCAGATGGATACCAACCAGCTACTGACTTAAACTAGCATCTTGTCTCGTAAAGGCCACTGCGTCCAATGTATCGTACCCACTTGATGACATCATGATCACTATAGTTCATTTTAGATTCAAAGACTTTTAGATAACGAACTTTGAATCCAGATGGTGCAAATGGTACCTGAAATATTGAAAAAATGTGCATCAGACCATTTTTTTAATGTTAATAAAAATAAATCACCACAATTAAATTTAAAGTACAAGGACTAACCTCAAAATTCATAGATATAGGTGGTCTTGTCCATTTTTTGCCTTTATCACTTGTATTCAATAATTCAATTTCAGCACTCAATTGACACTCCTTCATGCCCCCCATACGCTTAATCCTGTAAGTAAAATAAATCAGTTAAATCACTTACAAGATATTTTGTACCAACAGGAAAGATGAAAAAACAAATAGGATTTATTTCTGATACAAGTTGTAATGTAGTGCTGTTTGAAGTTTACATTTTATAGTATGAGCATTTTATTCCAACATCGAAATGCTAAGAGAATGCCCAGAGCTGAGATATATAAACTCAGAACTTACTTCCAAACAATTGCATTTTCACTGGCCTTGTACTTGGCTTTCCCCTTCATGCAAATCACCTGGACACCACTGGTGTTTAAAGGTGTAGGAATGCGCACCTGAAGAAGTACAACATTAACTCATGTTCAGTTTAAAAAGCAGCAACAGTAAACTCAATGTATCTTCAATTTATGGTTTGACTCAATAAAATTTTAATGCCACAATCACCTCAACTTTCTGGGCCAGTAGTGAAGGCTTGAAGTTTGACTTGACTACCACCTTAACCTCCATTTTTTGTCTGCCAACTTCACGGACTAGTGGAATCACTCGGAATGGCAGACTTATATCCTTTGTTGTTCGATACCTATATATTATTTAAATCATGCTTTTTAATGGTAATCATATTTCAATTAAAAAAAAAAACTGAAAAAATAATAAAACAGGTTCTTAATTAAAATTTAACTCTAGAAAGACTAGTGTCAAAATTTCGTTATAAAAAATTCTTTACTTAAAAATACACATCAGCTTAAAATAAAAAGAAGTAAAAATACTGACCTCATTAATTCAAACTCCCCATCAGGGGGAATAAAACTGATGCTGTGTTCCGTCTCAAACTTGCTCAACTTAACACACTGGTGGAACTGGCAGTCATCAATAGCAATGGATGTTTTCCCCGCAGCGCTGTAGTAACCAAAACCCTCAATTTAGCAACAAATGTTAACATCAAATAGAAGTCAAACGTAATGAAAACAGAAACTTACGCTCCAGCACCGCGGGTTGTACTGTCATCCAAACTACTCTTTCCTTTGCTTTCCATCAGGACTTTGTCATTAATACCAAATTTACACTCAGGCATACCACTGAGGTAGCTCTTCATCACAATACGTCCAGCGACATGAGCACTAAGTACTTGACCTGGGTGGAAATAACGACTTAAAATTAGTTCACGGGATGAACTACAGCAATATAAAGAAGACATCTTAAGCCTTACAAAATGAATCAAGAACATTAGGAGAAAAAAGGATAGTTCTGCACTATTATACTTTAAGTCACCAGGTTTCATGACAGGGTAAAATATGAGAAGAAACGTTTACCTTGAGGGGACATGAGCAAGTTGACAGACTCAAGAACATCCAGGAAAAGTTCATTTCTCCTGTATTTTATGCCCTCCCTTCTCCAGCCTATTTGACCAGTTACTTGGGATGTTATTTGTGCTGTTTCTTCTTTGGTCTGTCAAGGAAAATAAAACAGTTACCAACAATAAAAACCAGGGAAAATTTTTGTCTTGCACATTCTCATCATTTTAGATATTTTGTATTAATAGGTCTTAAAAACTAAAGCAGGTTTTAAAAAAAAAAAAACAAATAAAGAAACTAACCTGTGATTTAACACCTTGTTGAGTTATAAATGTTTTTAGTATACCAACATCTGTGTTTTGAGGGTATCCAAAGTCCAAAATTTCTGTAGGAGAAATATAGTCAGACTTAGAAAATAGTTTAAGTAATGGGTGATTTAAAAGACAATTCAAAATTAAGTATTGATTTTTATATCCATGAGCAAGTTTTAAAATACTTACCATCAAGAATCTCATATATCAATACAAAGTTATTTTTAATATTCTCCTCTGAAATCTTTCCAAAATAAGCAGCCATGACCTCACACATTTTGTGTAGAAACTCAAACACCATGGCGGCATTGACATTCTGCTTGGTGACAGCAGCCACCCAAATATTAGAGCGCTTGATGTGGAAAAAACTGGTGCGGGCAATGTTCGTCACAGGAGATCGCACTTGCTGTCTGGCGTGAATCACATTCACGCGAAATGCATCAACAGCATTACGGCTGGAGAAAATATAAAAAAATGTAGATTTTGATAACCAGTTGATTGCAATACCATGAAATTGCTTTTATTTCGTGTAGGTTTGTGAATAGCAATAGTATTTAGATAAGTAAGTTCCCTTTTTGAACCTGACGATCCATGGGGCCAAGTTTACCAGTCCACAGGTCGAGTTCATCTGTTTCTGTGGCTTCAGCATCACAAGGGATAGTGTGGTCAGCACTATACCGAGCTACTTTACTTTCCCCAATGTGAGTTAGGTACCCATCAGAGCTGGGTAGACTCAGGTAATATTAATAATTAGGTGAAAGCTCCATGGCTTGTTGAAAAAAAACCAGACTAAACATTACTCCTAAAAATATATATTTAACAATAGCGCAACTGCAAAACATTATTAAAGTTTATCAACACAAAGTTTTAAAGATAAAAACAAGAGCCCAACACTAACCCTATGTCATCTCTAAAAACCCTGGAGATCAACACCTCTCCCTTGTGGTTATAGATAAACAATCCGCCAATCATTGTGGACAGGTAATTCTCTAATTTGAGGTGGTAATTCAGATAAATGCAGCAAATATTCCTCTTTCAAATACAGGACACTTGTTCAGCTGAAATAAAAAAAAGGCACTATAAATGTCATGTGAGTCATGTGTGATTTTATTTTCCTATGATTTAGGCCTATTATAAAATTTGGTACATCTGGAATTCTGGATTAACCGGGATATCACAAAATATTAAAACACCAGAATTAGGCCTAATTTTTAGAATGTTGTCTAACCAGCAGGTCAGGTAAGATGTCTAACCCTAACACTTTGCAATAGTTTAATAAAATTTTAAATTGGGAAATAATTTAAACAAAACAAAGACTCACCACTAAAACTAAAAATTTGTTGTAGGCCTACCCACTACTAATTTAACTAGGCCTTAGGGCCCGCCTTAGGCTTAATTAATTACTAACTTATAACTAGATCTTGATAAAAAATCTAACAGTAATTTATTAAATTATAAACATAAAACTAGACGATTAGATAAAATAGATTGTCTGACTGGCTAAAATTCTCACTTTGAATTTGCATTTTGTTAATTTTTTTCAATCCTGTTTTTTGTTTGTAGGAAATCTCTACAATAAATTTTAATAAAAATTTTATAAATGTAGATCTAGATTACTAACGTTAACAGCGATATAAAATGTGTTAGAAACTTTACGCGATACAGATTGCCAATTAGTACCCATAAAACGGTTTGGGATCGAAGAGGAAAAATTACTTCAGCATATATTTAAAAAAATACCTACGTTAACCGGCGATACATTGAAGGGGTGTCAACATCGCCATCTTTATTATTCCCACAATGCATAACCACTAGATCTACCAGATTTTTGTCAGGAAATTAAAGTATGCAAAAGCCAAACAATAAATAGGACCAATCTTAACACTTTGTAATTGGAATGTTTTTACATTTATTGATTTAACTTTGTAACAATTTTATATTATAGATTAAATACCTTTCGAGTTATATTTAAAAAAAATATATATGTAAGCTTCAACTACGTACATCGTAGCAGTGATTCACCGCAGGAAAATAAAATATTTACGAGCAACTTTGTTCAATTTTTCGCTTTGCATGTTAGTTTAAAGTAAAATCATAACATTTGCTTTCAATAAAGCAAATAAAGCTTTCACATTTTTTGTAATTATCATTTAAAATTTTTTTTAAATCGTTAGGTAAAGCTTTTAATAATCCTGAAATTAAAAGTTTTTTTCTGAACCTTTAGAAAAATAAATGAACTAATAAGCAGTATTAAAAAACAACAACAAAAAAACAAGTCAGTTAAATTTTCCTATCGCCTTGCTATGCGATTAATAGAAGAATAGATTTATACTATTACAAAAGAAAGTGAAACATTTAAGCTATTACAGAATTATTTTGAACTCTAAAATTAATTTATTAAGAGAGATAACTACTGTTTGAGTTTTAGCAGAAATAATTTTAACGTTGACACGATAGTCTCCCTTGACACACTCGTTCCTTTTTTCAGTAACCTGTAGTTGTGTAGCCTCCTACCAGCAAAGATAAAAAGAAAAAAACAACTTGGTAAAGTGGTAGTCTCAGTGGCGTAGGCAGGGGGGGGGGGGGGGTTAGGGGGGGTCATAACCCCCCCCCCCCCATAGACCCACCCCTCGGTATATAGAAAAAGTATGAGGGGGGTGTGCAAATCGAAAGTTTGAGGGGGGGGGGGGGGGGTGCAAATCGAAAGTTTGAGGGGGGGGGGGGGATGCAAATCGAAAGTTTGAGGGGGGGGGGGGGTGCAAATCGAAAGTTTGAGGGGGGTGCAAATCGAAAGTTTGAGGGGGGTGCAAGTCGAAAGTTTGTCCCCGGGTAAAAATTGGAAACCCCCCCTTGAGACGATCCTGGCTACGCCACTGGGTAGTCTACACTACAAATGGAGAAAACAAAAAAAAAAGGGGGGGGGGGGGGAAAGGAGAAGTAAAGTCTAGTAATGTTTCAGTGAAGTGTAAGACTTTTCATTTTAACACCTCTACATCATGTCATACTTTGCCACACTTTAGCATGGTAGCCACCCATGGCCTAAATCTACATGGCTGTCATAAAAATACATTCGCTAATTAGCACACTTTAATATTCCAAGTTACAATCACCACGTTTTAAAATTAATTATTCGTCAAAGAATATTGAGCTAATTCCGTTTAATTCATTTAATTGCTTTGTTTAAAAAAAAAAGGTTTATAAAAATGCTTCATTTATTAATTGCATAGGGCTTAGCATCACTCGCAGGAATTTTCGTTTCCAAAAATGAACTTTGATAATTTTGCTTCATCAAAATGGTAAGCATATATTTTGGTGCCATGCTTTTATACATAGACTTATAAAAATTAGAGTACGAATTCCACGTTGGACTAGGGTGAGAAAGATAGGTTTCAGTCAGAGGCGTAGCTGGGGGAGGACGGATGGGGCGGCCACGTTTTTGCCAATGCCAATATGAATAACTATACAGATGGTGGGGGCGCAAAACTTACAGTACGCCCGGAGCGCCGGAATGGGGTGCTACATCTCTGGTTTCAGTTCAAAGTTGACCAGTTGGCCTATCATATCAAAACCGGGCTACAATATTTGCCTAGAAAGACAATAGCGTGTCATTCAATTTTGTATTGAAAGTTTTTTTTTTAAATTTTTATTTCAATCTAATATATAAAGCTCAGTTCTGTATGTAATCTGTATGTCGTTGGAAGTGTACGAATTTAAAAGTTAGAAAATTATCGTGCGCATTTGTCTAAATTTATGAGCTAAAAAATTACTATTGAAAGTGTTGGGAAATCATTTTCATTTTTCAAATTATAGTAATAATTGTCGGCATGTTCATTAAACACAAGTTTTAAAAAAAATATCATCTTTTACAAAAATTCTAATTATGTCTTTATTTAGTCCTATAGCACTTACTTCCCTTTGATAAATTAGGAAAAACACAATTACTTCCCTTTATAACTTTATAAAACCATTGCATTCCGTGAAAATAATTTACTTTTTAATTACTTTGTTTTGGTGTTGGGAAAAAAAAAATTACATAATTAGCGGGGATTAATCAAGTGCAAATGTAGGTATTTTACGGATAAGCTTGGAGTATTAAAATTGTTTATTAAATTGAAACAGGCGCGTCCGCCGGCGCCCCTGCACGGTTCGATTTGGCACCCTGGGCTATCATGTGAGCGCTATGCTGCATAATTTTGTTTTGAACATTGCGATAGACTATGGATAAGAAAGGTTACTATAGTCTTTAAGTGAATCAAATCCGGGCGTCCTCCGGCACCCCGACAGGGTGCTATTTGGCGCCCCGGGCCTTCCGGTGTACGCTAGGGTATCTACGTTCGCGTGAGTTCAAAAGACTATGGATAAGTTATGTACTATAGTCGTTTACCAAGTTCAATCAGGCGGTGACGTCATGGTGCGTCCTCTGGCGCCCAGACAGGGTGCTATTAGGGGTCCCGGGCCTCCCGTGTTCGGTTTCGCGCCTACGTTCATTAAAGTGAGTGCAAAAGACTATGAATAAGTTGCGGTACTATAGTCGTTTATTAAGCTGAAGCAGGCGATTCAGCCCCGTGAGCACTGTGCGTTTATGTTCGCGTTAGTGTTTTCTTTGTCTTTAGGTTGGGTTTGCGTTAGTGGTTGCGTTTTGATTTGGTTCGTTTTTGTTCTTTCTTTTTTTGTTTTCGTTTGTGTTTTATTTTCATTGGGTTTGCGTTTGTGTTTGTGTTTGAGGTTGGTTTTGCGTTTGGATTTGGTTTGTTTTCGTTTTTTTTTTCTTTTGTGTTTTTTTCTTTGGGTTTGTGGTTGGTTTTGCGTTTGGATTTGGTTTGTTTTCGTTTGCTTTTTCGTTTGTGTTTTTTTCTTTGGGTTTGTGTTTGTGTTTGTGGTTGGTTTTGTGTTTGGATTTGGTTTGTTTTCGTTTGCTTTTTTCTTTGTGTTCGTATTGGTGTTTGTGGTTGTGGTTGGTTTGTTGTAAGTTTTTGTTTTCGTTTGTATTTGTAATTGTGTTAGCTTTTATTTGCGTTTTGTTATTTTGGTTTTGGTTGGTTGTAGTTTGGGTGGGCAGCAATGCCGGGTTTATGATGATAACTAAACATACACGTAATGGTCTTTAACAGAAAGGTTTTTCACAGAAGCCAGAGCAGGGCCTGGCCGGGACGGCTAGTGTTAGATAAATGCTTACTTTTCAAAGGATGTGCATAACATTGAACGGGAATGTCGAAAAATGCACGCATCTACTGCAAGGACAAATTGCACTAGTTTTAATGGAGTTGATAACTGTACAGTTTCAATAAGCGGTCAGATAACAAAAATACACTCTGCAGAGATTTTGTTAAGAAATGTTTCTGATGTTAATCTGAATTGAAATGCTAGTGATATAGTGATATCGAAATATTGAATGAAGTTGTTCATAACGAATCCATGGTTAAAATATTAAAATAGGTGACGTATAGACATGACGTTTATCATCTTAAGAAATACAAGGGTACCTCACGATGCTGGTCCTCTCACATGTAGCACATGTTACATTTATCTCCCCTACCCCCCACAGGTAGGTGAGGGATGCGCTCACTTGCTTTAAGCTTTAAGTTATTCATTCGTTATGTCATCAAACGTGCGGGGGGGGGGGGAATGACAGGGGGATGGTGTCCTACTGTCTTACTCTAACAAAGAGTAATTATTGTTACATTCGCTCCCCCTGCCTTAATATTACGCGATAATTTCTATACCCCTCCCATTGAAATTTTAAAAGTACTTCCTCCATCACCTGCCCTCAAAAGTCTCAGATGCCCCCCCCCACCCCCTAAGCCGAGGAGCGAAATGCCTGAAAGAAAGTGAAAAAAATATAAAAATATTCAGCAAAAAAAAAACAAAACAATTTGGTCGAATAAAAAAATACAAGTAAAAACTGTTTATAACATAAAATAAAATTGTTTATAATATTTTATATGTTAGCTTCCAATATATCACCCGCTTGAAACGTTTTCTTCGCTTTATTTATTTTTGTATATGGAGCAGATTTCATTTACTGCGGGGCAGAATTCATTTACTGCTGAGCTTTTATCTACCTTCATGACAACTGAATTCTTAATTTAATTTCCCGGGCCTTGTGAGGCTTCTGTCCAGTAGTTGGAATCAATGGCTGGACACAATGAGGACAGGGGCGGAGCATGTTTGGGCTGGGGGGGGGGGGGGTGTTGAATTTAACGCTAAACTAAGAGGAGAGTTTGCTATTGATCTGGCTGTTGATGGATTAAGAACTAATCAGAAGGGCAAAAAATAAGTCTGAAAAAAAAACTAGGCATTTTTTAAATACACTTCTTTCATTTTCTATGATAGGCTTTTCTATATTATAACATATATATATATATATATATATATATATATATATATATATATATATATATATATATATATATATATATATATATATATGTTACGGTCAAAGCCCGAAGTCGGCCAATGCTAGGATTGGCCGGCCAATCCGCGCATTGGCCAATATCGCCTCCCATAGGTCGGTCAAAGTCCGAAACTTTGCATGATTTCGGCCTTTGGCCGGCCAATCCGCAGACTGGCCATGTTGGACCGGCCAAAGTCTGAAATAGCTCTTGATTTCTTAATTAGAAGATCATCTGGCTAGGGACGACCGGCCAAAGTCCGAATTAGAAGATCATGAGCAGATTTTGGTGTTTTTTTTTATGCCGTAAGGATCATGAAATTAAGTCTTAATTGATTATTAATTAAAGTAAATGACAGAAACATTCAAATTTTTTATTGTACTATAGTCTCAATCTATTAATATCATCATTTGTTACAACAAGTTGAACTTTTATGGCATTTAGAATTTTTATTTAGAATTGTTATTTTTACACTTGCAGCGATTTGTTGTGCACTTAGTTGTTCAATTGCAGCGAGTGTAGCCTTGGCCCCCAGTCAATGATTGTGAAGATGCGATGGTTCGTAGTGATTTTTCCTCAGTGCCAACTGACGACAATAAGAGCAGTTTTTCGTGAAGAATTGAAAACTCACTTCTAGCATACAGTTGTTTTAGAACACCATGTTCCGTTCCTAATTTGTAGAAACCACCCTCGACGCTCATGACAACTTCAATCACGCTTCGGGGATCACCGTGACCTCTCTCAACATCTGGAAAACGGATGCGTACATTGTCACCCACTTCACCATCTTTAAATTTTGTATTTGATGTTTTAAGAATCTTAGCACCTTGAGTTTGCAAGCCAGTATGAGCTGCTGATCTGTGTTCCATGATGTCTTGTTTGTTGTGACACAATCTGCAGGTAAGGTTCCTCCGTACCCTTCGTCTGCTTCATTGGGTATTCCACAAATAGCATGGACATCGTTGCCACAGGATTCAAAAGAATGAGCTGCACTACAATGTTTGTCACAAACTATATAGAATCTGTTGGCCACATTATTGTCACGCAACTGGTCTGGGCGTTCCGCCACGGCAGTAGATGTGTTAGCTGAGGATGTCGTTGCATTTATGGCAACCTCCATTTCTTGTTCAATGTTCTCAAGATCTTGCTCAGTAACTATTTTATCGAGAGCCCATATATGGAAACCAACATGGATTTACATTTTTTTCTTTTGACAGCCATCTGCTATGTCTGTCTCATGGTCTGACAGCCCTTTTGATCCATGTCGCCTTGCATATAGAATGCTATACAAACAAGAGCTAAACAATACGTTACTCCCAATGAAACCCAGAATAATGAAAATGCGATCACAACTTAGTCTAGATAGAACATTGGTCAGGACATCCGGCCAGTGCGCGCATTGGGCGGCCAATGTACAAAATACGCTGTCAAGTTTAAGTTCTTCGGACTTTGGCCAAAACGTCCCGGCCAGTGCGCGCATTGGCCGGCCAATGTACGAAATACGATCTTAGTGCTAAGTTCTTCGGGCTTTGGCCAAGAGAGCCGGCCAATGCGCGGATTGGCCGGCCAATCCGCGCTTTGGCCGCACTTCGGGCTTTGACCGTAACATATATATATATATATATGGTAATCTATCGTTTTAAGTACGTAAAATCGCCCGCGACTAGTAATGTGAAAAACAGGTGACTCCTTACATTTTAATAATTATTTCACATTTTGAGGAGGATTTATGTTTTGAAAAATAGAAAAATGTTTCCTTGTTTCATTTATGTACGTGTTTTTAAACAATTGAATAAAAACTTTTCAGTAATAAATGAACACTAGCGATGTTTCCAATAGATGCAACCATGCTCATTTACTATAGCAGCCATCACGTAAAGTTTTATTTTTAATAGAGATTCAGGGGGGAAGTCACTCTATTTTACAAATGGCTGCTGTTTATATAGCAAATCTTTCTTGCAGACACTGCTGTTTAAAGTTAATTTCTGGCCTATATTGATATATTTAGCCATAGATTTAGGTTTATTATCCATTTATCTATAATATTTGACACAAACATATCACAATATACTTCTATTACAGCCTTGACAATGAAGTAACGTTTTCGAACATTAATAGCCGCGGGCGATTTTACGTACCCAAAACGATAGATTACCATATATATATATATATATATATATATATATATATATATATATATATATATATATATATATGTTACCGAGTCTATTTGCTTGTAGTGCCAAATGTTACCGATTTCACTGCTGACAGAGCCAAATGTTACCGAGTGTATTTACTCGTGCTACCTTTGACCAGCACACAACATCGACCACAATATAGATACTCGGAAATGCAGGTTTACATTGATCTCTTTATTACATGAATCAATAGAAATGCTCCACATAACAATGCACCAATGTTCCACAAAAATACAATGAACCAACTGACCCCCACTGTCCTCACTAGTCCTCACATAACAGAATGCACGTGTCCATAATTCCTATCCTCACATAACACAATACGTCTACCCCGTTCAGTAACCAACTTGATACTCCCTCAAACACGTCTCTACAGTTCGGCTTCCACTTCTCAACTGTCGCCTTCCTATTTTATCTCCTCGTATACGTAATAATTACCATTTGTTGCATCAGAACTATTAACTGCGCAGCGGCCTGGTGTTCGTTATCAGTCCTGCAACTGTTGCATCAGACTGTAATACGTTCTTACAATAGTATGGTAACTACCCTAGTTACACATATATATATATATATATATATATATATATATATATATATATATATATATATATATATATATATATATATATATATATATATATGAGTTTAAATTAGAGTGTCAAGACAAAGAACAGAATCTCTGGGGGGAAAAAAAGAAGTGTTCTGCTTAAATGAGATAAATTACTTTGAGTGTTAAAAAAATCTGAATATTGATGTTACAATAACATAATGAAAGATTATGCAATCTAACGAATGATAAAGTCATGAAAAATAAAAATTAATTTATTCTTAAACTAGAATGATGAAAAGCACCTGTTTCCTTTTATACACTTGGCTCTCGTGATTACTAAACCCTCGTCTTTCTCTCGTAATTTCCGTGATTATTGATGATGTAAACAGAGTCGTGGGCTACACGACTTAACAGCTGCTTTTGTTGTTGCAGTTTCATTGATTGACGATTTTAATATTTTCCATTTACGTAAAAAACAATCGTGGAAAAGATGAACTCATTAACATATTCATAATAAAGTTTGTGTTTGTATGTCTGTGTGTATATATGTATGTGTTCGGTTGCATTTGTATTTGATGAGATTGGAAAAGAAGGCGTATCGTTAAAGGCATGTTGAAGACCATAAAGTTTGAATGCATTACATTTTTTTCACTGTTTTATTTTCTCCTTTCAGCTATTTAATCTTTGAGGAGTGCAGGGTCAACTTCTCTTTCGTCTCACACAGAAGCGGACATACCCAGAATGCTACGGTTGCCCCTTATGTGTAGGCCGACCAAATAACACATACAAGTCCTTTAAGACAAGTAAACAAACACCAGAACATACAAAATGAACATAGGAGAGACAAAGACATAAACCAGTGGCGTTACTAGGTAGGATGACATCGGGTTGTAAACCTCACCTCCACAATCCCCCCACAGTATCACCTAGACCCTCACAACCCCCCACAGTATCACATAGACCCTCACAACCCCCACAGTATCACATAGACCCTCACCACCACAATCCCCCACAGTTTCACCTATACCCCCACCACCACAACCTCTCACAGTATCACCTAGACCCTTGCTACATATACCATGTTCTACCCACCCATTATTTTTCCCGTCCCCCCATCTCCTGAGTTACTCATTCACAGCTTGCCATGCTTCCAAAAAAATCACATTCCTACGTAAGCAATCACGTGGTTTCGGTCCTAAATATTTATTGGCTATCCTCGTAACCCCCAGCATCGCTAGTAGCCAATCGCATTGTTTAACATTCAACATCCGGTTGAGTTTCTGATCCCTGTCAATATTTCTACAATTATATTTTTCTGCGTTGCCTGAGGAATTCGCCGGATCGAACATTTAACACACAAAGAGAGGTAAACAACTCAATCCCACCGGAAACGGCAGCCCGAGAAACAGCGCCATATTTTACAACCAGCGGACAAACAGAGCAAGGGCAGAGAACTCTCGACGACGCCAAAGAACAAGATCAACAAATGCTCTTCCGGTTCGGAACGGGGCAATATTTCGGTACCAGCTAATAAAATAGAGGGGTTAAAGGTCATGGTGATTAGATTGATGACGTGCGTGTGGTGGACTGAGATCCCGGGTATTAAATCCTTGTTGATTAACTCATTACGTTTGGGTGTGGGGGTGATTGAGGGTGTGTGTGTGTGGGGGGGGGGGGGGGGGGGCGGGGTGTGTGAATGGTGATGCCGTGATGGGGGTGGTTAATAGTGTAGGTAGTCAGCTAATGTTAAATATGGTTGTCCTTTTTGTCCTTTGGGCTCTTGCTGTCGAGTTATCTTCCTTCAAAATAATATTAGTCATATGTGGTTTCTGTTGTGTGTTTGATGGTCTGATATATGTCTCTGTGTGTGTGTGTGTGGGGGGTGGTCTTAGATGTGTGTAGCCTTGGTCATAGATGTATGTGGTTTGTAGTTGTATGCTGTTTTAGGTCTTATATGTATATAGTCTGTGATCAGCTAATGATTTGAACAATAAACTTTTAACGGCTAATATACTATAGACATTGAATGAGTCTTGAAACAGCGTGGAATTGTAGCTTTGTATAAAACCTCAAACCTTATTTCAAGCGGGATCTTGGTCTTCATTCTGTACAGCTGTTATCTAGCTCTGCTCCTACCTCATTCATCTCACGCACGCACGCACACACACACACACACACACAAATCAGAGAATAAATAAATTAATTAATTAAAAATAAATAAAATAAATAAAATAAATAAAATAAATAAAATAAATAGAATAAATAAAATAAATAAAATAAATAAATAAATAAATAAATAAAATAAATAAAATAAATAAAATAAATAGAATAAATAAAATAAATAAAATAAATAAAATAAATAAATAAATAAATAAATAAATAAAATAAATAAAATAAATAAAATAAATAAAATAAATAAAATAAATAAAATAAATAAAATAAATAAAGTAAATAAAGTAAATAAAATAAATAAAATAAATAAAATAAATAAAATAAATAAAATAAAATAAATAAAATAAATAAAATAAATAAAATAAATAAAATAAATAAAATAAATAAAATAAATAAAATAAATAAAATAAATAAAATAAATAAAATAAATAAATTAAATAAATTAAATAAATTAAATAAATTAAATAAAATAAATAAATTAAATTAAATGAATAAAATAAATAAAATGAATAAAATAAATAAAATAAATAAAATAAATAAAATAAATAAAATAAATAAAATAAATAAAATAAATAAAATAAATAAAATAAATAAAATAAATAAAATAAATAAAATAAATTAAATAAATAAAATAAATTAAATAAATTAAATAAATTAAATAAATTAAATAAATTAAATACAATAAATAAAATATATTAAATGAATAAAATCAATCAAATAAATATCGTCAGTTTGCCATGTCATGTTCGCGTTAATATTACAGTTGTCTCATCTGCTTGTGAGGACTGATACAGATTCACAGTAGTTATTCTTGCTGACATTTGCTTTCATTCAAGACTTATCTTCAGCTCGGTACCTAGACTTCATGCACAAATATTAATTATTTTATTTTATTTTTAAAACTCATGAAATTATTAGTCTGCAACACTCAGTAATGAACCATATAATAATAAATATAAATGATAAACATTCGCTATTCTATTAGAATATTTAGTTACATCGTTTTTCAATGTACTTCATTGTTTTCTAAAACATTGCTGTGCTTGGATCATATTTATCGGGGCACGGGTTTACATACACTACGACGTAGCACGCCATTATGCGTGCTATATGAAAGCCTAGAGTGTACGTTAATAACTCACCGTAATATCACCGTTAATTACTCACCAACTAAGTGTCGGGGACGGAAAGTGGCGCTCTGGTGAACTCACTTTAAGCTTAGAATTGTATAACAAGTAATAGTCCCTTTTATAGAGGAAGAATGGAAATTATATGGATATGTTATGTAAGAAGACTGAAAAAAATGTACATTTTTAATATAATGCCATAACATTTCTTTTAAGTTTTGGAAAAAAAAAAAATAAAGTCTGAGTTGCCTCATGCATAGTAAATTTTTTTATAATTTTAAATGCTTTAATGGTGAAATATGTTTACCACTTGTAATTACATTAGCACCAACAGTGTAATCAAATCAATAGTTTACTAAACCTACAAATTAATAAAAATTGGAGGAAATATCATACATTTACGTTTAGTTTTTTAAAGTTTAAATCTGTGGAATGTTAATTTATGGTCTGCTATAAAATACGTTTCAAAACATAGGGTCGAAAAAAGTTACCAACTTTACCAAAACAAAAAATTATCCACACTATTGGTGATTAAACATCTAAATTTGGAAAGCTAAGTGATTGATAGGGGCAGTAGAGTTTAGTTACAAAAATAACTTCTACCTCAACACCCAGTTATTTCCATTGATTGAGATAACCTAATGTGCAAGGAGTTATTGTTCTTGTGTACTAAGTGATGGGAAAGGGGAGGCTATGCTAGTAAAACAGATGGACAAGTGAGTAGTAGGCACTTATTTACAAGCTTGTCTTAACAACACATTTTCTGTACAGGATCAACAACCAAACAGCTAAAGTCAATAACTCACACCAATCCATTAAAAACTTTTATAACAAAATTAAACTGATCCATGAATAATTTATATATCATCCAAATTTTTATAAAACCCACCTTAAAATTCTAGGAGTTAAAAAAAAAAAAATTAACTGAAAATTTAACGAGATTTACCAGGGACTAATGAGTTAACTGTTTGTTTTTTTGACATGGACATGACCATCAGTTGATGATAAATATCGTAAGAAAAACGGTCTGCTGGCAATGAGACAATGTGTACAACGACAACCAGTTTGTGCACTACGACTGACTAAAGTGATCGGCACATATCTTAATTAGCATAATTTTTTTTTATAAATACATTAAGATGTTTATTACAAGAACAGTACAAATGATGAGAACCATGATGAAGTCAACAACCTGACTATACATATCTCAGTTTTCTCCTGAACATGATGATAAACACATTTTTACAAGTTTGTGATTAAGTTCAAAATGAAAAGGAAAAAAAATTATATATATATATAATAGAACTAAGCAGATTCAGTTGTTTCTGTGGTGCCATTCGAGGATTCATTTGAGTCTGTCTTTGCCTTTTTCTTCGGACTTTCATCTTCTGCATCTTCACTTTCTTTTTCATCTACAGATCGCTTTTCTGCTGTTGTTTCTTCTGTTTTTGATTCTGTCTCTTCTGAGCTAGCATTTTCATCTGTATTTTCTCCTGTTTTTGAGTTTTCTTCTGTTTGTTCTTCTGCTTCAGCATCAGCCTGATCAGCTTTGCCTTTCACATCTTCTTTTTTTTTTTATTTATTTAATTTTTTTCATAAATAGTATTTTTTATTTTTTTATTTTTTATTTTTTTATTTTTTTTTTTTTTTTTTTTTTTTTTTTTTTTTTTTTTTTTTTTTTTGATGTATTTATATTTATTATATAACTGTAGGTATGAAATATATACATACGTCATTAATATGTATATGTATATATGTATATATTTTTTTTTATTTTTTATTTTTATTTTTATTTTTTTTTTTTTTTTTTTTTTTTTTTTTTTTTTTTTTTTTTTTAAATACTTTTATTTGCAATTAAAACAAGTACATCAACATCAAATTTTTTTAAACATAATTTTTAACACCAAATGAAAACGAAAGGTTTTGCAAATGTACATAATGAATATTTACATGAAGTCATGTATTTGATTATAAAAAAAAAAATTGCAAAGGATGACAATAAAAGGGTGAAGGTCAAATGAAAGTGTCAGAAGTCTGGGTGGGGAGAGGAAAGGAAATTTTTCAGAGAGGGTCAATGGGACAGTGAAGCATTTTCTATGTAGGGAAACAACTTAAGTTGACTAGTTGAAAGGGTGTTGTAGTGGTCGCATTGAGTTTTCAAAAGGTTGCAGTGTGAAAGATGAGGGGAAAGAGACAAGATTTAGAACTTTAAATAAGTTCTGGATATTGATGTTGTGGTGGGTGGTGGGGTCGTTGGAACAGTTAAAGGGATTGTGGGGTTATCATGTCTGGGGGTAAAGTGGATAGAGGGGGAGAGAGGAGGGGGTAGATTTTTTATTTATTTTTATTTTTTTTAATTCAATTGTTTTAAACATTTAAATCAGTAATAATAATATATTTGATAGATTTTACATAGCATCAAAGACATGAACAATGAACATCAATTGCATATATAATAATCAAAGGGAAAAAATAAAATGGCATAAGAACTAGATTAAAATAAGGTGTGCAAAATAGGTTTCTCTTCACTGCTTAGTTTAGTGTGCTGCGGAGTCAAAAGTTCACACTGTAGCCACCCATGGACAAAAATAGAAACGACTGTAGGAGAAGGG
Organism: Physella acuta; assembly: GCF_028476545.2. Classification (NCBI taxonomy): domain Eukaryota; kingdom Metazoa; phylum Mollusca; class Gastropoda; family Physidae; genus Physella; species Physella acuta. Next base: position 84,767 of record NW_026731947.1, on the reverse strand, counting down.
TCTCTGTAATCACGTACTGATCTATCATTCCAAAACTTTCCATGACATAAAATTGACCCTTGGCAATGAGGGCACGCTACCTTGAAATGTCCACCAGTCCGGTTGAGTGGGGGGGGGGAAGTGTGTGTGTGTGTGTTGGGGGGGGGGGGGGGGGTTGAGGTGGGTATCTCTTTCTACCATTCAGGTTGTGCATTTTAAAACCCGGGAAACAGAAGACTGTTCTAATGTTAATTTACTTGGGGGCTGATCGAGTGATGTTTGGCTTGAGACTGTCTAAATTAAAATTAATACTTTATTTATTTCTTTCCTGTATATTTCTTTTTTTTTTCTCAGTTAAGTGAGAGTTCCCAGTCTATGTCTTAGCTTTGCTTGAAATATTTCTTTTAACTCGATGTCCGTGTATTTTGTGAAAAAATATCTGACTTTATTCCTAATTTGCCATATAGTCGATCTATAAATAGCCATTGCTACTAGTCTGTTTTCGTCTTCTGTTCTTTGTCTAGTCGTGTTAATTAAATTAAGTGTGATTGCTTTATTTGTTGTGGCTGTTTGATTGGTGGTGTTTAATATTTTCGCAAGTGTTTGCTTTGTTTTCTGTACAAATATACAATCTAAATAAATGTGTTTCTCAGTTTCTTGTATATTTTGTTTACACGTTTGACATGTTATTTTAACATTTTGATTTGACTTTGTATTTCGTGAAACTGGAGTTGTGTTAAAAATCAGTCTGTATGCTATTTCCCTTTCTTTTGGTGTAATGCGTTTATTATGTAGGTTTCTAAATGTATCTGTAATGTCTATTATATTGTGTTCCCTGGCCCAACTAATTCTCGTGTATAAGGGTGTCGCTTGTTGTTCATAAATAGTATCATAGAAAAAATACAGTAATAGTTATCTTTAATTCTATTAACAAGCGCAAGTTTAAAATCACTACAAATAAAATATTTAATACAGATATTATTTTTCTATTTAAACTAGAGTAAAATATAAAGTCCATAAATCATATATTTTCAAATTGCAATCACATAAAGCATCAGATATAACTGTTTAATTTAATAATTAGATTGTTGTTTATCTATAAAAATAACTGTTGATTTTCTCTGTAATTTTGACAACTTTCTGGAACACAGTGGCATGTTATCTCCCCTTGTTGTCTTCCTTGTTGTTTCCCTTGTCTTTTTTTTAATTGTTAAAGGGAGGTATCTCAGACACTTTGAAATTCAATAGAGCAACCTGTGTAATGGATGGAAGTTTGAACAGAAAATGTCACATTTTTGTGTCAACGATCAGTTGATAATAATACCGTGTTAACTGATAATTATCAGTAAAATAAATACAATTAAAACAATTCCATTAACGCATGATTAACCCTTTCTATTTGATTTAATCAGGGTACCACCAGTTTACTCATTACGGCCAGACCGAAAGGGTTAATTCCTAAGTCTTAGTCTGGGCCAGGATTGAAGATTTTCTTGAAATTAAAGCTTTTTTTTTCGACTGAAGATAAGGACCACCACCTCCCCCCCCCCCCCGAAACTTGCCTGCTTGTTAGCATCTTAAGAGGTTGAAAAAAAAATTCTTGGGCTGTGGGTAAACTTCGGAAATTAAAACTGTCGGAGACAAATTGGCGAAACGACGCGAGGGCACGAGAGGTTGAGGGGGAGGGGGAGTAAGAGACAAGGATCCTGGGGTACCGATCTCGTTAGGGGTCACGGCGAGACGGTCCACATTTGAATGTCTAACTGACCAGAAGATACTCCCACTCTCTCCCTCATTTCCCCCTATGTTTGAAGTCGAGAATAGAAAAAAAAAAGATTTTCGTGTTGGAAGTTGAGGAGAAATAAATTAATGGATTAGATTAAAAAACAAATTCACAACTTTTGATAATAATATACGTAGCTATTTTGTAATTAATATGGTTAGATATTGTAAATACAAAGAAGTATAGGTACAAAAATATATTAGAAAAGGGTTCTGATCACGAGTCTTTGATATGCTGTGACTTTGACCTTTATATTTTTGGAGAAAAAAAAAGCGAGAGAAAAAAGTCTTGTACTATAAATTTTAAGTTTCGAGTTAGATTTGTATTTTTCAGGAACCAGGAACTAGTTTTTAGGCGCATTTGTAGACGTCGTTCAATGATTCGGGTCAGGGTTAGCTAGGAAAATAAATCTGTTTCACAAAGTTTGTAACCGAATAAAGACTTACCAGTTGCGCTTTCTATTTTTGGTGTAGAGTACGGAGGTTGTATTAGAGTAGGTTTGGGTACTGAAATATTGAGGCAAGAATTTAGGTCCGGATGAAGCCAGATGAAAGCCAAAATGTGAGTGAGTGTGTGTGTGTGTGGAGGGGGGGGGAGGTTATCAGGGTTAAGGTGGTAACTGGAGATAAAGCCGTTTAACACTTTTTTTTTGCCGAGATAATTTGGAAGCGACAACTTCAGTAATACTTTAATTGTGATTCTTTATAAGAACAAAAAAAAAATATTTTAACTAAAGTTAAATTTACCACTTTCTCTGCGAAATAAGCAAATGATATGGTGTAAGAAGAGACGCATACGTTTATTTAAAGAACCGAGGTTTGCCGTCCATTGCATTTAAAGAACCGAGGTTTGCCGACCATTGCATTAAGAATTCATGTCTGCGACATCTTAACAAAGGAATACTTCACCATGGCCCACGGCAACCAATAGATGTCTGGTAAAGTATCACGTGATTATTATTTGTAGACCCCGGGGTGGCGGGATAGACATCCCCCCACCCTTTGCACTTCAGCACACCACAGAGGCCCAAGTTTGTAATCGATATTTCCGTTTTACTTACTATCTCTTACACGTTTACACACGTTTAGGAGGTAGCCAGACGTAGCCTCGGGCTCTACGATACACGACACTTGCTAGCTACTGCTACCTCATTAATGGCCATTTTATACACTTGGAAGAAGGTCAAGAAACAAATTATGTCGCTGTCGCAAATCACATACATTTTTTTATCACATATGAGCGATACGGTTGTGTGGGGGTGGATGTAAATCAAATCACTATTCAACCTACAATCCAGTATATATTATTTTTACAAGCTTTTATTACAAGCTTTTATTTAACTCACTTCCTCTGTCGACAGTCTGTCGTCAGTCTAGACGGAAACGCAGGAGTGAAAATTCGGACAGTTCTACTTGACCGATACGATTCACAGTTGGCACGTGGGTCAAGACATGAAGACAATGCAATCTGAAACTAAATTTGACTTAATTGGATGCCTAATTAATTTTTTATTAATTAATTAAAATTTGGACCGAATCAATAGGCATGTCTATGCCGACCGCACCACACGCGTCATCACGTTCCATAGCTGCGCCATCAAGTTCAGTAGGCGCGCCATCACGTTCAATAGGCGCAATGGTTTTTAGTCATGTAACTCTATTGTGAATAAAACATGTAAAGTACTGAAAAAAAATTCATAAAAAACGTTTTAATAACAAGCTTTTATGTACTTATGCACTAAAAAGTAGAAAATAAATTATACACTACTATTTAAATTACTATAAAGAAAAGCGTGGGTCTCTTCTCAAATATTAGTAAAGGTATCCAATAGGTAGTAAAGTACTAAAGTGACCCACGCTTTTCTTTATAGTAATTTAAATAGTAGTGTATAATTTATTTTCTACTTTTTAGTGCATAAGTACATAAAAGCTTGTTATTAAAACGTTTTTTATGAATTTTTTTTTTACTGTTAGGAATAAAAAAAAATGGCACCCAAACTACTTAACGGAATATCTTATTAGTTTGATGGCTTGCGTGGGAGCGGAAGAGGTGTGTGGGAGGGTGAAGGGTGGTGTGAGGGGGGCGTGGTCGTCTCACAACGTCCCTAGTCATGTGATGAAAACGTGGGGATATTAAAAATGACGTTCAAGCAATAAACAAATAAAGCCAAATTTGTATTGATATTTTGATTTCAATTCTAAAATATCCCGACGCGATCTCACTTTAAAAAAAAATTGTGTACGAGAGATAGCCAGATTAATATTTCAACCAGAACGACCAAACATACACATTAGAATGTATTAAAACAAAGAAAAAAGTCTGCCTAAGAAATAAATACCCGGCTGGGTAGACAGACTTGAACCGGGGGCCTTCTGGCTATCATGGCTGTTCCCAACGGCCCCACATTGAACCCAGTCTAATTTACGCCAGTTAAGGCATGCACCTTTGACTGCCAACAGCTCTCTCAAACTAAAGTTTGATCGCGGTGTAATAAGACAACTTCAGCTGTTTTTTTTTTTTGTGAACGAATTTCGCCATTATGAAACAAAATTAAAATATAAGATTTGTTACAAAACCACAAACAAGCAAGTCAACCAATAAACAAACAAGCGGAAGTTGTGAACTGACTAAAAATAAATAAAATCAAACTGGTACTGCCTTAGTAGTAGTAGGGTAATATAAGTTGACAATCTTAACAACCTTTATATTAATGAAATGTAAATAAGTAGGTTGAGTGTAGCCTGCTGCATCAAGACACTTCATTGAACTTTGAGTAGCTTGTGAATACAAGAAAGATGTTGAAATAAGGTTGTCATTTCTTTCTAAAAAAAACCTAGACATTTAAATTAATAATCAAAAAGTCGGGAAAGGAAAAAAAAATATTGATTAAACCACTTCAATTGTAGGAGTTCAACCAAAAGCCGGTAGACAGAATTACTTTGAACTAGTTGGTCAAATATAAAGAGACCAGAGATTGTCTAAGTACCCTAAGCTTTCTCGATAAATGAACCTATTGCGTCACTTCCGATTAGTCGTGACGTCGGCAAGTATTTAGAGAGTGTTTTCGTAATCGACTTCCTGTCCCGTGCTCAATAATACCGTTTCGTCTTAATGCATGTATACCGTATACAAAAAGGACTAAAGTATACTTTTAGAGGTTGGTATGTTCTGTTTGCGACATCCATTTGATTTCTGTATTGCCATTCGATTTCTTTTAAGTAGAAGCTTTGTTTTAGAGAAAATTATTAAGTTTTAGAAATCTTAAAGGGAATTTTTGTTCAGCTTGTAGCATCGCTTTGTTCAATTCCGGTTTCTTTTATGAATTTTAAAAATTGAGATAATAAAATTTGATGGTCGTTTTATCTATTTCATCATCAGAAGTTCGATATGAACTGACACAATTATGTCCAAAAATAGGTTTGTATCCGCTTTCTTTATTTAGCAGGTATGTGTCGATCAGTGTTTCTTTCAGCGACCCCCATCTCCAGTAAGAAAGAGAATAAAGGTATAAATTAAATAAAAAATATAACTTTAACCAGTGTCCGCTTCCCAGAAGTTTCAAGCCACCACCTCCCCTCTTCCAATGTAGAAAAATGTCTGAAAGAAACACTGCTGATTCTTTGACTTTTTTTTTTATTGCTTGCATTTTCTTTGTATGAGAAGCTGAGACTGCTATAAACCGCGAGCACGCTGCGTCATGAGTTAATTAGGACATACGTCACGTTACCAATCAGCCCATCTAAAGTACCATGATTGGTTTGGCACGAGCGGATGAGGATCTGAACACCGGATGTGACGTCAATATCAAATTATTATCCCCACCAACCAATCGGAGACGAGCTGTAGATGCCACATGTGACGTCAGGTGGCAGGTCACGAGGTCTAAAAATAGGTACATCTCGCAGTGAGAATACAGAACGACCTGTGACGTAGGAGTTGGTTGTCTATATTCAGAGTCAGATAAAGCTTTCTTAAAGTGCAAAAGTTATCTAACCATCACAAATGTTAAAAAATACGTATATGCAACACGGTATTACACGCCATACAAGCTAGTTGTATGAAGTTTTGGCATATACAAGGTGTGTATACTTAAATAAACGTGACATACGATTTTTTGAATGTTTCTCTCATGATGAGATGCATTACATGTAGTATACCACCTATGAAATAAGTAATATAAAGTACTCAAGGTATAAAATAGATGTAATAAGCTAAAACTATCTAATACGTAAAATACAGAATAATATATGTCGCATATCAATGCAAATAAATCGGGAGTGATCTCCCCTAAACTTTCTCGAATCTATAATATAACGCTGCTGGTAGTGTGTCAGTCCTTCCTTCCGTCATCGCTATAGATTTTGGAGCCATAAAAGTAAACATTCGCACCATGCTATGCTTTTCAGTGCACCGCAGTGTCTTATTATAAGTATTAGAGTAGGGTTTGTTTATATAGCGGCATAGAGCTATTTTATAATTGCCACGGTTTTTACTCTTTCGCATAACGTCAAGAAAATATTAAATACACGCAAACTGCTAAAACGTATTAAAAAGATTAATGTCAAATATCATTTTCGTTAATATTCCTAGAAAAAGTGGATACATTTCCATAAAAGTAGGTCGAAAAAACTAATTAATTCAACTTTTTTTTGTGGTAATTTTTTTCAAGGGAGGTAATTTGAAAATATATTTAACTCAACAATAATTTAAGTTAATCTTTTTTGTATTACTACCGCATTGATTAGTATATGTTAATGTTCATAATTAAAAGAGAAAAATGTTAAGATTATTTATATTATTTATTATTTTTTTCTAATTAGTCTATGATTTCTCTAAAATCTTTTTGCTTTTGTTTTTCGGTGTTATGAAAACAGATGGTGAAATTAGACTTTTTGAGAATAATGGAAAGGCTCTCTCTGAGCGCGGACGTATGGGAAAATGTTTTTTTTTAAAATATTTAACTCACTCTCAATAAATTAAGTTAATTTTTTTTTATTACTTCCACATTGATTATTATATGTTAAGTAAAATAGAAAAAATGTTAAGATTATTTACATTATTTTCTAATTAGACTATGATCTCTCAAAATCACTATTTTTTTTGTTTTTGTTTTTCGGTGTTAACAGATGGTGAAAATTTAGAATTATAGTATAGAGAATGCTGGAAAGGCACTCTCTGGGCGCGGATGCCTAAGAAAAGCGTGTTGTTCGTTGGTGATTCTATTGTTGTGGCTGTGTTGTGGTTGTGTTGTGTTGTGGTTGTGTTGTGGTTGTGTTGTGGTTGTGGTTGTGTTGTGGTTGTGTTGTGGTTGTGTTGTGTTGTGGTTGTATTGTGGTTGTGTTGTGGTTGTGTTGTGTTGTGGTTGTGTTGTGGTTGTGTTGTGTTGTGGTTGTGTTGTTGTTATGTTGTGGTTGTGTTGTGGTTGTGTTGTGGTTGTGTTTGTGGTTGTGGTTGTGGTTGTGGTTGTGTTGTGTTGTGATTGTGTTTTGTTTGTGTTTGTGTTATGTTTTTGTTTGTTTTGTTGTGTTGTGGTTGTGTTGTGTTGTGGTTGTGTTTTGTTTGTGTTTGTGTTATGTTTTTGTTTGTTTTGTTCTGTTCCAAAGTTGGTACATTTAAAAAAGATTTACCGTGGCGGAGCACGGGATGCAGCTAGTCTATAATATAATCGGGCTGGTAGTGTGTCAGTCCTTCCTTCCTTCCTTCCGTCATCGCTATAGATTTTGGAACCATAAAAGTAAACATTCGCACCATGCTGTGCTTTTCAGTGCACCGCAGTGTCTTATTATAAGTATTAGAGTAGGGTTTGTTTATATAGCGGCATAGAGCTATTTTATAATTGCCACGGTTTTTACTCTTTCGCATAACGTCAAGAAAATATTAAATACACGCAAACTGCTAAAACGTATTAAAAAGATTAATGTCAAATATCATTTTCGTTTAGGTTCCCAGAAAAAGTGGATACATTTTAATAAGATAATAACAGTACGGTAGAAAAATCAAATTAATTTAACTCTTTTCTAATTTTGACAAAGGAGGTAATTTAAAAATACATTAAACTCACGCTAATAAAAAATGTAAATGCAAATATACGTTCGTCATAGAAGGAATTAGTGTTGCAATAATATAATTAGCAAAATGTGAATGCAAATTATTCGGATGTGTAAGAGGAAATTATTGTTAAAAGGCAATCTTTTATTTATTTTATTCACTGAATGTAGGCCCTACTGTTTATTACTTATAATTTTTAATCAACTATTCAGCACTATTATCGACGCGTCATCACGTTCATTAGATGTGCAATGGTTTTAGTTATGAAACTCTATTGTAAATTTTTAAAATTTAAAGTACTGGAAAAAAATGCGTGAATGGATAAAGTGAAATATTGTAGGTAAAACACGGATATTTTAAATACTGCCTATTATTTACACTGTTTTTAATTATTATTCTATCTTTCGGGTTTTATAGGAGAGTCGTAGCGAGGGGGGGGGGGGCATATGTCCCCGGGTGCCGACCCTAGGGGGCGCCAAAGTGCGTTGGAAAAAATTTGCGAGGGGGGGTGGAAATCGAAAGTTTTGGGGCGGGGGGGGGGGGGGGGAGGGGGAAAGGGGTGCAAATCACCGGAAAGGGCGCATTTGGCGCTACGGGTTAGACTGTGAGCAATATGCCTTTATGATTGAATTTAAATTGTGTTTATGTTATGAGTGTTGTGTTTGTTTTTTCGTTGTTTTTTTTTTTTTGCGTTCGTTTGTGTTGTGTTTAGTTTTGTTCTGTTCCCAAGTTGGTACATTTAAAAACGATTTACCATGGCGGAGCACGGGATGCAGCTAGTATTCTAATATAACACTACGTGGGATGTCAACTCGGAATATAGACATGCTTTTTGTTTACTTAAACTTTTAAAAATAGAATAAAATCTAGTAGAAAAAAAATTGCGCATCAAGCGAGCACCAAAACCAAATGTGCGTAATAGTGCGCAATATTATTAGTACTTTATAAATTTACTTGCGTTTTTTGAGAAATCCGAAATAGCGTAAATTAGTACTTCCGGTCAACGGAAATTACTCAAAATTCGATAGAAGGTAGAGAATTAGATCTTTTACTTACATGTGAAATTTCATTTATCTATCTGAATTAGTACTCAAGTTATAGGCTTTTGAAAAATTCAAAGTAGAAAAAGTACCACTTCCGGTTGTCGGAAATCGCTCAAAAGTTGATACGGATCTACGATTTTGATATAATACTTATATATGAAATTTCATCAACCTAGCTGTAACGGTACTCAAGTTATAGTGTTTACACACGGACAGACAGACAGACACACACACACACACACACACAGACATACGGACAAGATTGCAAAATTATGTTTTTCCGTATCAGTGAGGTGTAAAACGTCGAGATTTGTAAAAATCTCGATTTTTTTTTGCACGATTACAATACTTTCTCTATAGGGCCTACTTCGTATATACGAGAAAGTAAAAAAGGATACAAATTATTTGAAAAACGATATGGAATTTAATTAATTAATTTAAAGGCGTGTCTTAATAAGATTCAACATGGCCGAGTAATAAGCGAGATGGCTTTCTCAAAAGTCTCTAGTTCGAACCCTCGATCAGGATTATAACTTAAAAGAAATGAATTAATCCCGCACCTTACTACTTAATCGGAAAAATTGCGCAACGTAAAACTGCACACAAAAAAGTGCGCAAGGGCATTTTGTTTTCTTAAATCGAGCATTTATAGACATTAACAAAGAATAAGTACATGCAGACTATAAAGTAGCAAAATAAAACTTTTTTTCACGAAATGTGATGAACTTAATGTGTGTTAGTATAATTAATTTGTATTTGCGCATTTTTCTGTTGGCGCAGTTTTTCGTTGCGCAGTTTTCCGTTTGCGCATTATTCTACACCCTAACCACTATACAACAAACAGCGACATGTGTAAATACATCATCTGTTGGACAGCATATTCGCGGTACACTATAAATCTAACGAATGTCAATTAACGCGATTATTTATAGCGCGAGGTAATCAGCGATTAGCTCCGTTGATTAGCTAGCGGCCATCAGGTAATGCGGCATCATTAAGCCGAGGGTTAAACAGCTCGGGCCCGGCGTTAATCGTTAAACCTTTTGTTCCATGGCTTTAGGACCAATCAACGCTTTGCTATTTATATCAACCAATGGCTTGTTATTTATACTTTCAACAAACTACCAGTATAGCAATTTGAATATTGTCATAAAATAATTTTGTCATTTGTTAGAAAAGAAAACACATTATATACAATCTAACACTAAAAACAGTAATTGAAATTATTCTTATTTTGATTAAGTCTTTTAAATATAATGATTGTAAGACAAATGAAATAATGATTTAAAAATATAATAACTAATGATCAATTTCTATTTTAAATCGTTCATGAATTTATGTCATCATCGTCCTTTAAGCATTTATGAGGTCTTAACATTTTGTTTTAGAAAATTCGAAAATATCTGGAACAGAAAAAAAATCCTGGCATAAAAATTTATTTTCATTTGGGACATTACATACAGTATTATAGAGTGGAAGCTTGCCAAACTGGCACACTTAGTTTGTAACAGATAGAAATACTAAATACCGAAAGGTCGCTCGATCATTTGTCGGAAGCGGAATGCCCAGTAAACCACCAGGTATTCATAGTTTCCTTTATTTTGATAAAACTTGTTTTTTTTTTTATGTTAGACAATTCTAGGTTAAGTACTGGATATGTAGTCTTAAATCGCCTTTAAAGTTTCAGAAGTAAGCTCTTCATAACATAAAAAGTAAAAAAAAAAAATCTCAACCGAGACATAAACGCTAACGTTAGTATGTTGTATTCATGTAGTCTTTCCTGCTGTCACAAAGAAAAAAAAATTAGAATTTCCTTTTTTGTTTACTTCCTTTGATTTCGTAAACGAAACATAATTACTTACCGGAAGTGAGTTTCCCCAAAGTTTACTTCTTGCAGTAAAAAATGAATAGATTCAGGATTTTGGTTTTGTTATTCAACAAGCGAAGACAGTAAAACGATAGAAGTGAATGCATGGGTTTTCAGTTTTCTAGAAATTACAAAGGACTGCCTGTACACAATGAGTTAAATCAGCGACCTGCCCTGAAGCAATGGGACAGTATAAGTCTGATAGGTAGGTATGGCATGTGTACAAAGTGGACATAATTGACATACAGGATAAATCCACTCACTCTAAACTGGAGTTTCTATTGCTACACGCTTGACATACAACTGGACATATAACACGCGTAAAAATCTGGCTAGTATTTGCCCACAAGCATAACATTCTGTGACAGCCAGAAAAAAATGCAAAAAAAAAAAAAAAAAAAAACACGAACAAAAAAAATCCTGGCTAATCTTTTGCAACAACAAAGGCATTTTATGGATTAAAAAATGGCTATTCTATTATCACAAACTGGACATCCAACTCAACACAAGCTGAACACACTTCTTGTGACAAACCCCTTTAAATTCTATTCTAAACAACGCTCATCAAGCGCGAACTTTCAATCCAGTTTTTTTGTTGATATAATCCGAAATGTAGAAGAAGGCCCGGTTAAACTAGAAAACGCCATTTAAAAAAAGATGGGATCCGTCCACTCCAGGCACGGCGTGAGAACCACTCCGTCAATCAGGCCGTCCAGTGGGGTCAACAGGTGCTGCTGCTATCAGGAGACAGGGACATTGATTGGAAACGGCTTGGGGAATTTCCGTTTAAGCTCTTATGTTGAACGGCGTGCAACTTTTGCACTTTTTTTTTCTGTTGGTCAGCTGGGAGGAAAAAAAAATTGTAAAGTGCATGAAGCGGTTTATTGAGTTGTTTAGTGTGTAAATAGATGGGATTTAAGGTGTGAAGGGAAGTTCAGTGCTTAGACGCGGATTTGAGGATCACTGACAAAAACAATACACGAAAAAATACCTCACTGAAGTTTTGTTAAGAAAGACTAGTAAGCTAGGTTGGGATCTAAGTTGTCGTATGGCTTGTTTAAAGAACTGTGGCAAGAAACATCTACACAGTTGGATACTTTCCTGGTGCGAAACGATCATCATCATCATCATCATCATCATCATCATCATCATCATCATCATCATCATCATCATGATCATCATGATCATCATCATCATCATCATCATGATCATCATCATCATCATCATCATCGTCGTCGTCATCATCATCATCATCATCATCATCATCATCATCATCATCATCATCATCATCATCATCATCATCATTATCATCATCACCACCACCACCACCATAATCACCATCATCACCACCACCATCATCATCATCATCCTTATCATAATTATTATTATCATTATAATCATCCCAAAAAACAACAAGAACAATATAGTATCATCTGTCGCCTTACGCATTAAAACACATGAATTCAACCAATAATCGATCGCACATCTCAAAATTGATTAAAACTGACATTCTGTATTAACTCCTTTAAAAAGTGGTTACTGCCACAATACGGATGCGATCGGAAATTTCGTATTATTATGGCATCACGGATGTTACCGGGAATTTCCCATTACAACTGGAGTAAAAGTGACAGAAGTCAAACAACAACTTCTAGCGCTGATTGAATTATCCAAAGCTAAATCTCATAAGTTATTTTCCCACCACACCGTAGCTGATGCAGCACTAACGAAATATACCGCCCCACACACCGACAGCTAGTAACGTTGGTGAGTGGACTAACACTCACTGTAGGAAGTTGTTGCTTTGATTCGATTGGGGCGACGCTGTTGTGAGTTGTTCGGTGCTGTGACAATAATTGTGTTGGACTGACTCTTGCCCTTGAACGTTTGGGGTTGATTCTCTCCCTTGTTTTATGTCTGACGGATACTCTCCCTTGTAGTGGATTCCGTCCCTTGTATACGATGTTATGTAACTATTGTGGAGCGAGGGTTTAACCTCCTCTTGAGGTGTATGAACCATTCTCCCCGCCTTTAAAATTTTATCTTTATTTTTGTGACTTAAATTGTTCGTTTTTAATTTTGAAAATATTGTTTATTGCGTTGTAGAGAACATAACAAAATTTTCATTTCTTGGTGAACTATTAAAATATCCAGCTTCAGAATAATGTAAAATCCTTATTTTACACTTCTTTTTCTTCGTTCTTAATTTAACAATAAAGTATACGTATCAACTGGTTAGTGCCATTGAGGCCATTGACTCCTATTTCAGCCTGCTTTTCTTTTTGGATTTGCTTCCATAGCATTTGTCCAACCAAGAACAAACTACAAGGAAGCAGTTGTTTGATTTTGGAGTTGTCTCTCATAGAAGAGTGGCTGTCCCCAGCTAAAGAACCTCATCTGCCAGAGGGCTCGAACTCGAGACTTTTCGGGTTCGCAACCATGAGCCTTACTTAATGGCTCAACCACGCCGACCCATATTTTACACCAAGTTGTCGCATTCTGTACTTTTTAACAAAAAATGAAAATGAAAAAAAAATGTGAAATACTTAATTGAATTTGACCTGTCAAGAATGTTGATTTCAATTTAAGATCAATTTCTTCTTCACAGGCATATTCCAGACATATTCAGGTGCAAAAGGTTAACAAAAAATGGCTGGCTTGTAATTTCAAACACGTCACATCGCTAATTTTTTAAAAACGTCATTAATTTTGTCGCGATGTTAGACAGAATATGATAACACAAATAGAATACATTAAAATAAAACATTGAAGGTGGCAAAGAACATCTTAATCAAACAACAATAGTAACAAAAAAAAAGGTTTTGGTGTCTTAAATTTTATTTTACTAGCATAACATACACATTTACTATACTGTAGTTTGTACGACAAAATATAGAAAAAAATTAATTACAATTTCAACACAAGTATATCTTAGTTTAATTATCAAAACCTGCTTTTGAAAAGCGTATCGTAAAAATTACCTAAATGCTATTATGTAGGCGACTAAGTATGATTCTTACTAAAAAAATTTTGATCTAACAGGGCATTGTTACATCGATGTTTGACTTTTTTAACGATAAGCTTTATATTGACATTCACAGATAGATTAGAACACTAATACACTTTTGTAATACATTCACTTCTGATCCAAAAAATACGCATAGAATACAGGTGTGTACCAGTTCTATTCACACAGTGGCTGGTATCAATAAATGACTTGAGTTCCAGAGTTACAAATATAACGAATGAATAATAATTAAAAATACAACAACTGATATTTTAAAGCTTTTGGTGTAATTTCACAAGAAATACATTTTAAAAAATCATACAATGCGGGCGAGCATTGAGTTGAATAACTTTTTGTAAGCGCCGGCAAATTTGGTTGACATTGTGACGTATATGAGAAAGTTGACGGAAGTGTTGAGAGTGTATAAGGCGTCCGCTACGATCTGCAGAAGTAGGAAGTTCTTGTTCTTGAAGGTAAAGTTGGGGATGAAGTACGACACTGCATCCATGACCACGCCCGGGGTGTAGAAGAGAAATCCAGATATACATACAGAGATGAGGATCTTGGCGAAGCGGGATTCGGACGCGACGCTTTTGGAGGTTGTGAGCTTTTTCCGTTCCTGGTTCATCATCCAGATTCTGATGCCGGTGGCGGGGGTGCAAATCATCGTGAGAACCATCGATGTTCCCAAAACACAGAGGTTGTAGATAATCAGGTTTTCGAAGTTGATGATGTCGTAGTAGGTGTCGTAGAAATACGAGAGTTTTGTCACCGCGACGGTTTGGTTGTAAGTCTCGTTGAATTCCCATTCATGCGAGAAAGCCGGAAAAGCCGGGATCATGAAGAGGGCGTTGATCAGGTAAGTGCCGGCAGCGGCTAGCTTCATCTTTCTGGGGGAGAGCATGGTGGAGGTACTGAAGGGGAAGTAGATGGCCAAGAAACGTTCGACAGCGATGACCCCGACCATGGTGGTGCTGATGCAGAAGAAGAGGCGGTTGCTGATAAAGACGTACTCAGTCATGAAGGTGTCCACGGTGATGGCGGTCGGCTCGTCTATAACATACGATACGATACACTTGCATCGCCTGATGGGTATGGTCAAGCAGAAAATAAAATCAGCGATGGACAGGGAGACGAGAAGGATGTTGGAGCTGTCTGTTGTGACGTCATAGCTGGTCAAGATGATGATGTTGAAAGCGTTGCAGACGATGCCCAGCAGAGCGAACACGTTGACCAACACGCAGTTGCAGAGCAGGTCAAGATAGTGCGCCATCTTTCTATAGCCCTCATCGTCTTCTTCAGGCGGTAAGGTGGTGACGTCACGAAAGTTGATGACGGAAATGGTAGACGCCATGTTGAGAAAGTAGTCACGTGGTATGGCTGTCGTCTTCCCCCAAGAAATTTCTGTTGTCATCTTGTTTCACAGATCTTAAAATTTATCCAATTAAATTTAATTTAATTTAATATAATAAAATAAAACGTTAAAATTGTTTTGAAATCCCTGAAAACAAAGTAATTAAATTCACTATTTTCAAATATTTTCACAGATTTTAAAATTTATCGAATTAAATTTGATTTCATTTAGTTTAATAAAATAAAACGTTATCTTTTTGTGAAATCTTTGAACATAAATACATAAGTTTTCATATATTTCAAAACAAAAAAGAGGATTTCTATATAATACAGAAATCTAGTACATCAAATTTTTTTCTCACTACAACCTGAATAAGATCTTTTATACCAGTTTTCTAGCGCATAAATCACACACGTTTTTTTTATACTTCTCCAAACTGTGTACAATAAAATTAACCTTTTATAAAAACATTTTTTTATGTCAAATGTAAAACATAGCAAAACTATTGAGTATAAATATATTTTACTATCTTGTTTGTGTGTGTGTCTGTGTGTTGCGTCTATTTTATAATTTTAAAGATCAATAATTTTAATTTTATAATTTGTTTTTAAACATAATCACATTTAATCACACTGTCGAATCCCACTGACTTTAATTTAATTACTAGGAGCGGTAACAGTTAATTAAAAAATATCCATCGCTAATTGGCAATTAATTAAACGTTTTAAACACAGATATTAGGGAGGCAGGTAATTAAAAAAAAATAGGATGCTTCTGTCAAGTAAATTATAATTAACAAAAATCACATGACATTTTCATTAATTATTTCATAATTTACACCCCTTATATGGAGACTATTAATAACTGTTATTCGAGTAGTTTTCAACATTAGCGGAAGATCGTAATGCGTTCTATTTATCTTAAATTATTGTTTTGTAGGTCAAAAAAAAAGAGGACAAGCTATTTTAATTGCCATGAATTAGAACAGTTAAACGGATGTTAGATGTAAGATGTGGGAGAGGGCAATTTGTCAGATGACTGATGTGAGATTGATTTTAGTTGGATAACTTATACCGCGTGCAGTTGCTGTGATACTAAACTAGGGGAATGAAAACAAGGTATAGTTTATTGTAAAACACGAATTGCTTGAGATCTTTCTGCGTGCAACATTTTAAAGTGGTGATAGATTGTCATACGATGGACGAACGGCTAATCACAAATGCTAATTTGCTAATTAAAAGCGTGAGTTCTAGAATTAGCAACTTTTTAAAATTTTTCGCTCCTTTAAGGAGTTTTGCCAAACTGTAATTTTAGCTGTTTTTTTCCCATTTGTATTTATTGATAATGATAATAAAAATACATAATTTTAAGTCTGAAGTTTATATAGGCCTAACTTATAATTTTAACTAATTTTTTTTATTTCACCCTTTCAAAGCTCAGCCTTTTAAGTATATTTAATTGAGAGTATGCGAGTAGTAGAGCGAATGATTTTTGCTCTATCAGTCTCTGTTTCGGTCCACTGGGTCATTCGATGACCTTGGGAAAGTAGTGGCGGCTTTGAATGGTAATGGTACACAATCCTTTTGTACGAAGTGTATAAAAATTAGATCTTGATAGGTAGAAATTTAGATTCGTTGTAGTCTTCGAGGTAAGAAAGGCATAGTTGAATAAGTTTTATGTGGTAACCGTTTATTTTGGCTTTAGAAATGTATCTAAATTACAAAGCTTTGTAACACGAATCCTACCATAAACATTTCTTAAAGTTGTTTACCAGCTGTCTTTACATAAAACCTACTCAGCTAGCTGTCTACAACATGAAACCTACTCTATTAGCAATCCATAGCATAAAACCTACTCTACTATATGTCTATAACATAAACCTACACCACTAGCTGTCTATAATATAAAACCTACTCCTAACTGTCAACTATCGTCCACCCCTGCCCCCCCCCCCCCCAGTCTGCTGATACACCCAACACTAAGTGACCAAGAGGGACCGTAAGACGATACTCCCCAGCTAGCGATGGCCAGTGATGTAGGGATCCAATAACTCTTCTGTGTGCTGTATGTGTTGTCTGTCTCGGGTACAACTAGGTGACTGGCTAAACACACACAAAACTAATGTTTGTTTTAAAATCAATTTTTTAAATTCAGATTTGATCAGTTTTTGAACCATAATTGGATACACATATTTGTATAAGGCGATTGAGCAGATACTATTTCAGGCCTAGGAACACAGACACATGTCTATGTCAGAAATTATTGCATGCTAAATGAAGTAGAGTGTGCTGAAATTTTCCCCCCTAGTCCAACGAGTAAGTGGTTTTTGCAGGCTGTATATTGCCGACATGATTCAGCAGATTTGGTGTAATTCGGCGTGGCCTGCTCGCGCCTTTCACGTGGTCTGACGTCACTGGACGCGGCCATTGTTGGGGGGTGACAGCATATTAAACCCGCCTCTGACCTTGGGATCCAATATGGCTGCCGACAAGACTCCCCGTGAATACGATTGGAATCAATTTCTCGTCAATTTAACGGCTTAACGTCCACCGAGGTCCGACAGCTGCTAATGACGGATGAATTATTGAAGATGGGCGTCATAGTCGTGTGGGAGGGGTAGGGCATGTAGGGGTGAGGGGGTGGGGGTCATGTAGGAGGGGGGGGGTCATGTAGGGGTGAGGGGGGCGAGGGTTGGAGTAAGACGTGACCTATTGACACCTTTTGGCATTTAGAACATTCAGTTGTCTCATGTGAGCGTCTTTTTGTTGACAGCAGGAGGGAGGAGGATGGAAATGTAGGCAGGAGGGAGATTTAAGGAGCAGGGGGATGTATGGAGGAGGGGGTGTAGGTAGGAGGAAGATGTAGGAAGTGGGCTAATGTAGGGAGGATGGGAGGCGGGAGATGTAGGGAGGTGGGAGATGTAGGGAGGCAGAAGATGTAGGGAGGTGGGAGATGTAGGGAGGTGGGATATGTAGGGAGGTGGGATATGTAGGGAGGTGGGAGATGTAGGGAGGTGGGATATGTAGGGAGGTGGGATATGTAGGGAGGCGGGAGATGTAGGAAGAAAGATGTAGGGAGGTGGGAGATGTAGGGAGGCGGGAGATGTAGGAAGAAAGATGTAGGGAGGCGAGAGATGTAGGGAGGTGGGAGATGTAGGGAGGTGGGATATGTAGGGAGGTGGGATATGTAGGGAGGCGGGAGATGTAGGAAGAAAGATGTAGGGAGGTGGGAGATGTAGGGAGGCGGGAGATGTAGGAAGAAAGATGTAGGGAGGTGGGAGATGTAGGGAGGCGAGAGATGTAGGGAGGTGGGATATGTAGGGAGGTGGGATATGTAGGGAGGCGGGAGATGTAGGAAGAAAGATGTAGGGAGGTGGGAGATGTAGGGAGGTGGGATATGTAGGGAGGTGGGAGATGTAGGAAGAAAGATGTAGGGAGGTGGGAGATGTAGGGAGGCGGGAGATGTAGGAAGAAAGATGTAGGGAGGTGGGATATGTAGGGAGGTGGGATATGTAGGGAGGCGGGAGATGTAGGAAGAAAGATGTAGGGAGGTGGGAGATGTAGGGAGGCGAGAGATGTAGGGAGGTGGGATATGTAGGGAGGTGGGAGATGTAGGAAGAAAGATGTAGGGAGGTGGGAGATGTAGGGAGGCGGGAGATGTAGGAAGAAAGATGTAGGGAGGTGGGAGATGTAGGGAGGCGGGAGATGTAGGAAGAAAGATGTAGGGAGGTGGGAGATGTAGGGAGGTGGGAGATGTAGGGAGGCGAGAGATGTAGGGAGGCGAGAGATGTAGGGAGGTGGGAGATGTAGGGAGGTGGGATATGTAGGGAGGTGGGAGATGTAGGAAGAAAGATGTAGGGAGGTGGGAGATGTAGGGAGGCGGGAGATGTAGGAAGAAAGATGTAGGGAGGTGGGAGATGTAGGGAGGCGAGAGATGTAGGGAGGTGGGAGATGTAGGAAGAAAGATGTAGGGAGGTGGGAGATGTAGGGAGGCGGGAGATGTAGGAAGAAAGATGTAGGGAGGTGGGAGATGTAGGGAGGAGGGAGATGTAGGGAGGAGGGAGATGTAGGAATAGAGATGTATAGAGGAGGGAGATTTAGGGAGGCGGGAGATGGCGGGAGGAGGGAGATGTAGGAATAGAGATGTATAGAGGAGGGAGATTTAGGGAGGCGGGAGATGGCGGGACAACTGGTTGAGCCTCCATTGACGATCCAACAGCTTCTTAAGTAGGTGATGTAGAGTTTACGGCTTATCACATCATTACCAACCGGGTATAATACTGCAACAAAAAATTAAAGAAAAAAACTCAGAGAAAGTTTGAATAATAATTTTTCTAAACTGTACATGAAAGGGATGGGAGCGGGGGGATGGGGTTGGCGTGTACACATTCGTTACATGTCATTTTGGTATGTATGTGGGTATGGCTGTCACATTTGCAACAGTATTGACATTTCAAACAGTGAAATTAAAAAGCCGTTCTCTGGCTTGTTGCAAATCAAAAGTACTGATGTTTCAAAACTGTTGTCAAACTACGAATTTTATCCGTTCTTTTTAGGAGGAGACACAGGCTATCTCATGAACAAAGGAACATTTTTTTCTTCTTTTGCACAAAGCACAAATATAGGCAAGTTATTTTTAGATTTTTGATAGAAGATTTTTATGCATAAAAAAAGACAATTTCTGTCGTTTGATACTATTACGTACACAATTCCCCCCTCGAAAGTCTGCTATGGGTTGCCGTTATTTTGCTTAAAACAAATTATGTTGTGCAATTTTTCGAGAGCAGAGTTATTCCCCTCGGGCTAGGAACGTTTGCAGGATAATGTAAGAAAACATGGACCGGAATTAGGGGGAAAAATGTGGACGAGTTTTTTTTTTGTAAAGTTGGACTGGATGTTTGCAACTACCACATGCAGCCTTTGATCGTAGTGTGAATGAAAACTGAGGATCAACGGAAAATGCTGGAGGCAATATGATGTGCAGCATAGAAGGATGAGTTTATTAGATTTATAGGCTAGAGAGTGTGAGATAAGAAGCTAACTAGAGTGAGATATATCAGGAGAAATACGATGTGTATGTTGGTGGGGTGTGAAGAAAAACCATGGATTAAAATAACGATAAAAATAAAGAATGGCAATGTGTTAACTTTTGTCACTTGATAAAACTAAAAGCGTGTTCAGCTTATCCCAAATATGGCAGCTTATTCAACTTAAAACAACAACCACAGCTTGTTTCAACTGCAACTGTTATCAGTAACATTAGTTCACATAACAACAACATATTTCAACAGCAACATGTATCAACAACTAGTGTTATCAACATTGTGTCACAACTCCTGACCTCCCAAACTCCCCACACATTCCATCACTATCTCCACACAAGTTCATCAATATGTCACCACTGTTTACCTCCCACACTCTTACACATTTTTTAAGCTCCACACAAGTTCATTCACACATACACACGTTGGCTGAACGAAACTCGACGTGTGGGAAAGGAAATCTCTATATCACATGTCTATACGTGGACAGGATGGCACTGAACTAACCCATTCCTTCAACTACTAACCTTACTGTAAAAATAAACCAACCCAAACTTTAAACTTCTAACATTACTGTAAAAATAAACTAACCCAAACTTTAAACTTCTAACATTACTGTAAAAATAAACTAACCCAAACTTTAAACTTCTAACATTACTGTAAAAATAAACTAACCCAAACTTTTAACTTCTAACATGACTGCAAAACTCAACCCATACATTAAATACTACATATAGCGGTCTACCACTAAACGAATGGTTTTTCGCAAAGAAATTCTATCATAAATAACACATTAGAGCTGCATCATATGTGAGCATGCGACTATTATTGGCAAGCAAAAGTTATATTTAGCATTGACCGTTCATAAAGTTGTCAAAGTCCCATAACCCCAATCCCTTTTACTTCCCCCAAGAGCTTAGGGCAATTTAACCGGCTCAAGAACCATAAATACTGACCAAGGACCGTAACCCAGATGGTCCGGCAAGAATATTTGCATGCACTAGAGCTCCTCAACTTGGTATCAACCACTCTTCATAAAAGTCGCCAATTTTATCTCCCCTTATCAGCCTGCAATAAAACACGAGAGTTCACTCCCCTGAAACTGTCGTATTCATTCACTCGATTTTTTATGCGAGAACAAAATTTCACTTTCTGAATGTCATCACTCAGTGTTTTCAATTTTGGGCTGTGAGCATCGTGTGGGTACGTCCCGTGGGTATTTCCCGTGGGTAGGTCCCGTGTGAACGTTAAATATCATGTTGCAGTTTAATTAAATCTGGAATAGTAAAGCCTGAGTAATTTATTTTCCATCGTTTAGGTTTTTAACAGGTTATTTTTATTTAAATACTAATGAAAAATTAAATCACAGATTGACTAAGGTTTATTTAAATTAATCGATTAATGGTTTTAGAAGCCATCAACATAATAAGTGACGATGGAGATAATGATTAAGATTTATTTTGACTTCATACTCATATTTTAATTATCAATCAAATGGGAGAACTCAAGCAGATTAATTAGTAAGAATTATTATTTAAAAAACAATTAGCAAGTGAGGTATATTTTCTTTAATCTAACGAGTAATGTTTATTTTTATTGATCCGAAATTTGATTTTTTTTCAAAATTGTAAGGGGTTATCAAATTTATTTATTAACTTCAGCTAAGACACATAATGTCACAATTTGTACACATCTCATATCAGGGATATTTTTATTGAAAGCCATTCTGTCATTGATGTGTCTCTTGTTGGCACCAGAACACATCACGTGCAGGTATTTAGGCATCAGAACAGATGACGTGCAGGTATTTAGGCATCGGAACACATCACGTGCATGTATTGAGGCATCAGGACACATCACGTGCATGTATTTAGGCACCAGAACACATCACGTGCAGGTATTTAGGCATCAGGACACATCACGTGCATGTATTTAGGCACCAGGACACATCACGTGCAGGTGTTTAGGCACCAGAACACATCACGTGCAGGTGTTTAGGCACCAGGACACATCACATGCAGGTGTTTAGGCACCAAGTCTAAACCAGCTCTCACTGCTGTAGCCTGCTCACGTGACCTGGGAACTAGATGCACGACCAGCACACACGGAGGCGCGTGCTTGAGTGAGCAGTATAGTGAACTCACGATTACAAACATTTCAGTCAATACCGACCCACGTGACGTGAGCGGCGAGGAGCATCTCACAGAGAACACTCTACTGGAGGATAACTCGATTGGGTTCTGTCAATTGTTGTCTCCCATTAACAAGAGTTGTCTCCCTTTGCTCCTCAAAATTTGATTTTTTAAAGGGAGATTTCTAAAACACAACTATTACAACATCTATTACAGTAGTTGGCGACAGAATGTGTGGTTTTGTGAGTAGAAGTAAAGTATTATTCAGACCTCGATGTTAATATGACAGATAAAATACAGTTTAATTTAATAACGTAGTTTAAAATTAAAAAAAAAATGTTGATACCATTCGACTTTTTGTGCGAATTATTTTATGAATTTATTTTGCTTTCGTCGCCCCATCGTTCTGACATTTTGTTGTTTCGTTTAACAAAAAGTTTCCAGAGCTAAGGTTGAAGTTTTTCACCTAGTCCAAGTGGACGGACCGGAAGTTGTAATGTCTAGCTCCATGGAGCGCCCCCTGTCTGTGAAGTCTACAGAGTTACGCGACTTTCACTTTCTGTGGTGTCTGTTATCGTAATGGTTCGAGGGTCTTTGTGTGTAAGTGTGTTTGTGTCGGCGTGTGTGTGTGTGTATGTGTGTACAAAAAGTTTGTGTGTATGTATGTATAGTGTGTGTTTATCAGTGTGTGTCTTTATGTGTCTGCTGGAAGTGCAGTAAGGGAAAATCACCACTTAGGTCAGTGTATGTGTCTGTCTGCTTGTGTGTGTGTGTGTGTGTGTGTGTGTGTGTGAAGTGCAGTAAAATCGTGTATAAGACCAAGGGGACATCTGCCCGACGGTCAGTGTGTGTGTGTGTGTGTGTGTGTGTCTGCTGTAAGATTGTAGATAGTGTATAAGACCAAGGGGACGTCACCCCCACGGTCAGTGCGTGCTCGCCTCCCATGTGTGCCCCACCTTTATGTGTCCGGCAAATCCCCAACAGAGCCCCAGCCGGGGGAGTGCCGGAAGTTGTTTGCCGGCTGAAATTACTCCGGTTAACCGTCGTCTGGGACGCTGATTATGTCGTCTGCTGAGGCCAGTGGACTTCCGTCAGGTAGGTTTCAACGTCTGCCGGCCTTAGCTGGTTATCTATACAGTACTAGCGTCGTTTGAAAGTTAAGTAGGACAGGTGATGTAGAGTTCACATGTTTTAGTGACCTCGGCACGTGTAGGCCTTTACTTTCCCTAACGTGAATCAGATAAAAAAAAAAGTAAAGTTTCCCTTTCAAACCTGACGGTCTATGGGGCAAGTGAAGTAGAGTTCACTTGTTTCTGTGACCTCGGCATATGAAGAGATAGTGTGGTCAGCACTATGCCCAGCCGCTTTTACTCTCCCTAACGTGAGTTAGGTACCCATCAGAGTTGGGTGGACTCAGGGACGGTCTACTGGCTTGAACCCGGATTCGAACTCGAGACTTACGGGTTAGCAGCCCAGCTCTCTACCGCTAGACCACTCCGTAAATCAGATACCCATCAGGATTGTTAGACTCTACGGACTTGACCTCGGGATTCGAACTCGAGACATTCAGGTTAGCAGTCGTATGCCCTACCATCCGACCACGCCATCCCATATGTCGTGTGCTGAGGCCAGTAGACTTCCATTAGCTAAGTTTCAACGTCGGCGTTGGGAGCTTGTGAACACCGTGAACATGTTATGTAAATCGTGCTAATATCATTTAACGCGATATTTTTTCAAAATGTGGGTTTCAGCAGAAAACAAAAACTACAACTTTCAATAAAAATAAATAACTTTAAAATTATTATTAGCTTTTATAAATTTGTATAAACAAAACATAATTTTAAAATTTCACTGCAATAACTTGTTATAAAGTTTTAAAACATTTAATTTGTTATATTTAATGATTAATTTGTGATTTCAATGACCGCTACTTTACTCTTTACAGTAACGTGGCATTTATGGTCTTCATACTCCTATCTTCTGCTATATAGATACGGCAACCCGGCCTACCATACTACGATACTGACCCTACACCCGCCCCACCCCACCTGGGGGAGCTGAGAGATGAGTTCATGTTGACAGTTGATGTGAACTCACGAGTCCCACACACCATCGTCCCCACACCCCATCGGCCCCACACACCCTCCACCCCACACAACCTTGGCCGCACACACACGGCCCCACACACCCTCGCTGAGTCCTATATCCAGGACTCGGTCGATCACTTTGTCTTAAAACAAGTCATGACGTCATATCGTTACATGGCGTAACACAGTCTTAGAATTTTATCGTTGTCATCGTCGATGTATCTCAACGTCTCGTTGTTACTCAGGAATCCTATAAATGCAAGTGGCGGTGATGGTGGGGGGGGGGGGGGGGACAAGATTACCGGTAGCTTTAGTTGCTGCTGTATTTCACGAAGTTTCTGACCCATAGTCCTTTAGCTAGTTCGGGTAGACAAACGCGAGAAATGAATCGTTCAAGGTTTTTTTTTAATGATAAAAGACGTGGATATTCGCAAAACTTTTTTTTAGGTAGGTCACTGCGTCAGCTACTGTAGGACAGATAATTAGGTTGATTAGTTATGTAATTAAACTAGACAAGACTAACATCCCATGATTAATATTTTATTAGTTCTGATTAATTATGCAACCCACTTTTTTAATCAATGGTAATTATTTTTTGTCATTTCACCTAGACGATTTTTCTTCACTGCGTGAAAATAGAGAAATGTTTGAACAGAAGAAAAATCCCACTGTAGATAATGAAGACAAGCTGAAAAGAGTAGGGGGGATTGTTATAATTCTCCGTGATATTAATTGATGCTGCTGTATAAAGCAGAGCATTGGAGGGTCAAATAGACCATCAGGCTTTAATAAACAGCTGCCTCAGACGTGCTGAAGACCTCGACACCATCCGAGACGCGTCCCTGAGAACAGAACACGTTTTGCTGATGATGAAATTAGGAAGGTGGGAAAGGACACAAACTACGCGAACCTACAAGAAGTATCACCGGATAGACATTTAAGGCGGAACACGCAAACAGCAGAAGCGGTCAACAAAAAACACCTGGCGCCACGACGTTGACGCGGACACCACAAAGGTGAACTACACCTGGAGTTGAATTATGAAAGTTGCCCAGAGGACTCTGAATTCATGAATGAACATTAAGAGATAAAAATTAGTTTTTCTACTTTGAGATGGGACGACGTGGTGGAGCAGCAAGCATAAGATCACTATCTCGAAAGTCTCCGCATGACGTGACTGAGCTCACTTAGCAACAAATTGATACCTGAATTAAGTCGGAGAAAATGGGGAAAATAATGGCACAATAGTGACGACCACTCCCCGTCTGATTCATTTAAAGTAGGTACTGCTGAACCCTAACCCTAACTCTAACCGTACATTTTATCCAGAACAACAATGGCCTTTCTTTATACAGTAAAAGCACCGTTTTTTATTGCATGAGAAATTTGAGATTTGTCAGTCAAATGTGATTGTCATGGTACCGGTACACAATAGCTAGACATGTCACTTGTCCTTACGCATACACACAAACGTTCTCTAAATATCACCCACACTCTCTCTAGACCTGTCGCTAGTCCGCCTACCGTCAACTATTGTCAATACCGTCTGCCGTATGACACGACCGTCTGCCGCATGACACCACCGCCTGCCCACCAACACGATCCTCTGCGGTAGACCTCCACCATCAGCTGACACTCGCCTGTCACACGATGACGTATCAACACTGCCGTGAGCGTCACTCGTGTCAGCCTCGGTCATGCAAGCAAGACATAGCCGAGATGGGCGGTAAGCCATAAGAAAAATAAACATTTGACAGGGGCGGTAAGCCATAAGAAAAATAAATATTTGACAGGGGCGGTAAGCCATAAGAAAAAAAAATATTTGACAGGGGCGGTAACCCATACGAACAATCAATATTTATAATAAATAAATAAATAACTGATGGCTACTAAATTAATAAATCGATATGCTGTGTTAGTTTTTGAGACTATTTGACAGCCATCAAAGGACCTCAGAGGCAAAGTCGATTACAAAATAATGAAATCGCACATTTTTTTCTTACAATACCAGTATGTGTGTTTATATGTGGGTGTGTGCATGTGTGTGCTAGGTAGGGTGGTTATACTTTTCTGATTTGGTATAAATCTGGACAGCTTGTGACATGCAGCGTAACTTGACCCAATACTCACCCTAGATAAAAATAATGTTTAGGCTCCAAAAAGTTAAAGTTTTACCCGCCCCTTCACACAAGTATTAAACAACACTAAGTTCGGGGTTTAAAATTATTTGCATTATCACTGACAGTCACCTCACGAGGACTGTGTTTTGTTTTTTAATTATCAGTCAAAATATTGTTCATAGGGCCCTGACTACTGCCCTATCAGCCCCTCCTTTAATCCGCCACTGGTGTCTCACAACAACAAACATCTCTGTTGTCACCAAAGTACTGAATGATCTCCCCGCAAAACTTCCGAGCGCAAGTTTCAAACATCAGATCATTAACGGAAATCGAGAAAAAAAACCGTCAGATAATTATTTTAACCTTTAACCCTAAGGCTGGGACTAATTACACGGTGTTAGATTGATATGAGTGAGTTCAAAAGTTCCAAATCAACTTCTGTGGCAGCCGCTTGGTGTAAGGGACAAGCCCTGTAATTGTCGTAATTAGCCCCGCTTCAGTGAGTGCTAACTTCTAGCTGTCGACGACATTTCAAAGACGTCCACCTTTTTGAACCTGATTCTGGTAGGTTTATAAACAAAAACCTGCGTATTTTGAACCTGCTTGTGGTGGGTTCCAAAATTGCCAAACTGTACAATTTGAAACTTTTTTTGAATGACTTTAAAAAAACCTACACATTTTAAACCTAATTCTGACCGGCTTTTAGACATAAACCTCCACATTTTGAACCTGATTTGGAAGGTGCCCAGATAAAAACCTACACATTTTGAACCTAGTTCTTACAGGCTTTTCGACAGAAACCTCCAGATTTTGAATCTGGTTTGATAGACTCAAGATGAAAACCTCATTTTAAACCTAGATCTGACAGAGTTTGAACCTAATTCTGACGGGTTTTTAAAAACAGAAATCTCGACGTTTAAAACTGACCAACACATTTCTCCTGAACATACCCTCTCTATGGTAAGCGACGAGCCAGATTGTAAATGACAACCTGACATTTGGACCTGTCATCTTACTGCCATGCCATGTTTATCCCAAACGTATCGCACCGTGTAGCAAACACTATCAGCATTAGCTCGCAATTTATCTGTAAATATTTCGCAATTTCGCGATTCAAAAAACGAAAATAACCTTCTCGAATCGTCCCCACCCCCTATATTGCTCCAGTAATTTAAACCAGAGCGACTTAATTAACGTAGTATACACCTTCTTAACTGTTATTACAGCTGTAGTTTGAAGGTTTTTGCGATTATTCTCTAATTGATATGGTGCCGTTGTCTGGTTGGGAAAGCAATTAAAACAAAACTGCACACAGAATCTCATAACGCAAACTATATGTCGAGTTGAAGTGTTAAAAACAGCCGGATTCTAGTTTTATATCGATCGCTTCTTGTTTTTAACGAAAGACAAAAGTGGAAATTCCTACTGTAATTGGGTGTTGCAGTAATACTTTGCTATATAACATGCTATTTTTCAAAAAATTATATAAATTAATTGGCAAGCGCTAAAATTATGTTTTTGCTGTCAAAAATTAAAACAAAATATTAAGTATCGATTTTCACGTGTTTTGAATTTTTTAATTCAAGATAAACTATTGAAAATAATTTTTGAAATAATTAATAATATTAATTCATTAATCCATTCAAAGTTTTGAAAAAACTTCCGCCAGGGAGAGATAAAATTTTTCAAACTAAATGAATTTTTGTGATCATGATTCCAATTGATAAAAAAAAACATGGCGGCTGCTTGTTTCTTGACTTCGCTTCAAGATTTTATACTCATCATGAACTCCCAATATGCAACAAATATACAAAATTTCAAGTCTATTGTGTACGTACGGTTAGGAAGTAATGTATATGCATTCAATTCTGACAGAAAAGTTTTGTGGCGGTAAGTAAATTAAATACTTTTAAAAGTTAATGTAAGACCTAGCAAGCCTAACCCCAGGGGACATTACTCCTACTGGACGATCAGTGTTTCTTCCAGACTTTTTTCTCCGGGGGGGCACTTGAAATTTTCGGGGGGGCGGTAGACTTTCTTCGGGGGGGCGGACACTGTTAAAAGTATATATTTTCTATATAAATTATATGAATTAAATTTCGTTCGGGGGGGCGGTAAAAAATTTTCGGGGGGGCTTCGCCCCCCCGAAGAGATGCCTGGAAGAAACTCTGTGGACGATTTGGTAAACAGTAAACAAACGCTTATTAAGTTCGACTTTACAATTTACTTCAGCATATTACAACTAGATCTAGATATCTAATAGTAATTAGTAATAGATCTCAATCTACCTGATCCTAAATCTGTTCTTTATACTTCCTTAACTAGATTCTAGATCTATACATTCTATACTGATCCCTCTAACTAAATAAAAAATGACTGATTAGATTTAGTGTGTGTTTGTAGAGATCTGATAAATTCTGATTGTATTAGTTTTGTAAGTACTTCTAAGTAGTGACTACGACTAGTCTAACTAAGTGCAGACTGTAGACTACTGAGGATGTTAGTGTAGTTCAGTTGAGCATAGTTACTGAAGTAGAGAGTGAATGCAACATTGTGAGTGTAGTAAATTAAAATGTTAATATTAATAATAGGACCTAATGATAATTAATAACGAAGTGACTAGTCGGAATAAGATTTTTCTATAATTCTAGATCCAGTGAGTAGGTCTCTGAGTCTATAAATTTTTTTTCTAGATGTAGCTAGTTAACAACAGTGCTAAATCTAGTTAGTAACTTGTCTAGAGAAATTTAGATCTAGAATTATTTAGTAATTTAGTAGGCAATAATTATAAATAATAATATTAATAAAATTAAAATGTTGACATCTCTTGCTACTGCGAATCTATCTAGATTTGATTTAAGAAGTAGATTTAAAGTTTAGTTGACTGCTAAAGATTAAGAAAGTCTGCTACTAACTAGAGTATTAGGCATATGCTTACTTAGAAATCTAGATGTAGGAAGTTTATGTGTAAATCTAGCAAGACCCAGTTATTTTAGTAGGCATTGAATTATGGTTATTAGATCTAGAGTTTAGATTTAGTAATAGATTTGTCAATATTGACCTGAAGTTATAGATTTAATGGCTAGTTTTAATTGCAATTTTATTTATATTTTTGATACGCTTATTATGTATAAAAATGTAAACTATGATTATGAGACAAAATTTTAAGTATAAATATTGTGTGTAAATCTATTTTTCAGAATACCTGAATTAAATCAGTGCATATAGACCTCTAGTAAACACAGAAGAAAGTACCCTACACATGTTCCAGGCAACCTTAACTAAGACTATCAACAAAACATAGGAAATCAAAATGTGTTTTAGAATAAAGATTTCATCTGAGTCTGCAATTTGTGAATAACATATTTGATGCAAGAAAAACATTAAATTCCCTGAAATTATGGGACAAATATTGCATTAAAATTAAATAAAGTGCCTTTATCTTTAAATACTTAATAAATTATTAATTTATTTAATAAAAATTGAACTTGTCTTAATCATTGAATTTGTTTATTGATTGTAATTGTTAATGTTATTGTTAGTGTAAGAAAATATTGAAAACAACAGTGAGAGTTGTAAAGTTCCTGTTTCTAGCCTGTTTGTCCATGGATCAGACTGCAAAGAGTTCAACTGTTTCTGTGAACTTGGCATTCGAAGACATGATGTGGTCAGCACTATGACAATGCCGTTACTTTCACTGATGTGAGTTAGGTACCACTCTTAGCTGGGTGCACTCAGGGACTTTTTACTGACTTAAACCTCAATTCAACTTGAGACTTTGGGTTAGTAGTAATGGCAGTCTAGCGTCAGTGTGTTTTGCTTTAAATAGAATTTGCAAGTTAAACACGTTTAGTTTCCTCAATCACTACAGCTTTCCAAAATCACTGAACTAGCACACACAAACACAAAGAACGTATTAAAACAACACTCAATACAAATAACATAAATCTTAACACTTGATAAAAGATTTATTTAGGATATATCAATATATATTTTTACAATGACCTACAAATACTAAATTGGGATTCATTGGTCAAGCAGTAGAGCACACAATTGATAATCCAGAGAAGTGGTTTGAGGGCTTGAGTACATTAAGGGTAACTGGCTTGAGATACTGACTTTAAGTGTAAACCACACAACTGTTTTATTGGCCTAAGTAAAAAAAAACAAGACATTATTATTACAAGTGGAACATGCTTCATCTGTGGAATAATACTTTCATTAACAGTAAAAATAAATATTAAACAGTGTACACAGACACTAAAAATACATGCTTACTGTAAATCATAAGTAATTCTTCTAAAACAATGTAATATACATTAGGCCTATTTAGTCATATCTGTTTATTCTGAGTGATATAGTCAGAATACTGTAATTATAGCATATTTAATTTCTACTAAGTAAGCCTTGTACAACAGTATGAATATCTAGAATCTTGCTATATAGATTAATTGAAGTTGCTGATTTTTTTTTAAATCTTGGAATTAAATTTTCAATGTTAAATTAAAAGCTCATTGACAGTAACACAAAGCCTAACAAAGCTTATTACAATAAGGCCCTAATGTTAGTAATTATTAGATTAATCCAATTTTTAGGCCCACTTTGGGCTTAAATCAAATTTGGAATTTCTAGAGCTATTACTAGATATAGAATTTTATCTAGTAATACTGGTACACTATAACTTGTCTATATATATAACTATAACTATCTCTACGAGGACTAACTACTAAGCAGACGACTAATTAGTAATTACGGTTATTAGGTCTAGCCTACTGTCACCGTGTAATATCTAGTTTATCTACTTCTAGATCTAGTACTAAAAGAAAAAGTACTACGAAAAGGAATTATTTTTAAAAATATTGCATTGATTTAAAATAGGGGCCTATTTATTAAAATGAATAAAGGCAAAGTCTTTATTACTAAATAGGCCTAATTTAAATTAGGGGCCTATAATTAACTATAATATGATTAATACATAGGGCCTAATTACTAATTTAATCAGGCCTAAACTTTCTAAGCAAAAGAAAGTCTAAAGAAAAATTTATAGGCCTAAATTCAAAAGTAAAGTCTAAAGGCCAAAGGTTTCTGTTTTACAAAATGTTTGTAGATCTGTTATAGAGTCTAATGTCACTAGTGACTAAAAGTACAGCACTAGTCTAGCCTATCTATCATAAATCTAGCTAATTATTCTATTATTACTAAATCTAGCTTAAATTAAATACTAGCTAGCTATTAAGTACTAAACTAATACTAACACCTATTATATTTATAAAAGTATTCATATAGTGTAGGCCTAGTTCACTATAAAAGAAAATACTGTTCTATAGTCTATACTATAATATATACTATACAGGCCTATACTTAATACTTAATTAATACTATTTAGATCTAGATCTAGGTCTAACTAAAATAAAGCAGAGATCTAGATCTAAATAAAATACTTAGACTAGTACTTAGGCCCTAGATCTAGTAAATATTTAGTAAATAATACTATTTGACGATATGTTACTGTTATAATATATTATTATATAGTACTAGAATACCCGTCATCCGTTGGATAACTGTGGGTTTCGGGGGTCATCCATCAAAAAACATCACGTCTGTCACTCAGAGGCATAGCGACCCTTCCCGGCGCCCGGGGACAAAGTTTTCGATTTGAACCCCCCCCCTCAAACTTTTGATGTGCACCCCCCCCCACTCAAACTTTCGATTTGAACCCCCCTCAACCTATCAATTTATTTTTCCAAACCATTTTGGCGCCCCAACATATGCCCCCCCCCCCCTTCCCCCTCCCCACCCCCCGCCTCCCCTTCCCCCCCCCCCCACCCCCCGCCTCCCCTCCCCTACCGTCCCCCCCCTCCTCGGTACGCTACTGCAGTGTCACTTATCGTCACAAAAAACAGACCCCACATTCAAATATATGTTTTTTATCTTTTAAAAACACCGAAAACACCGATTTCGGACTATCCCTTCATAAACTGACGTCACAGGTGACCTACTCAACTCTACTTCACCTGCCCAGTGTCCTGCCAAGTCTCAGACAACATGTTTTTATCGTTTAAAAAACAATTCCAGCCGAGCATGTATCTGACCACACTATCCTTTCATATGCTTAGGACAAAGAAACAGATGAACTCTACTTCATCTGCCCTGTATCTTGCCAAGTTCAGATAGGCAACGTTATCATTCACATCAAAAAAAAAAAATTGAAAAAAAAAATTTCATTGACATATTGGTCTAGAACCCGTGCCTCCTGCGTGAGAGCTGACTACGCTACCATTTTAGCTATTTACTCGTGACGTCACAAGTGAATTTTTATACTATACTATGTATCTCCTTATGCAACTTGATTTACGGCGTATAGATTCTAGATCTAGATCTAAAAATAAGTCTAGTAGTACTAACTTTCAAATTAAATTTTATCTTAAATAAGCCAAACAAAGATTTATATAAAATAATTAAGGCCTGAAATAGATTCTAGATGTAGAATTTACATTAAGTCTAGATCTAGAATTTACATAGAAACCTAGTGACCTACATCTAGGCTAGATCTAGATCTAGGCTAGATTCATAAGTTTCCTTCGATAGCTGATCTTTAGATCTAGAGAAATTTATTGTAAAACTAAATGAAAAAGACAGTTGAACATTGATATAAGTGTTGGAACGTAATAAATACAGAAAACGGACGTATTGTTAAAGTTATGACCGACAGAAAATTAGATTTAGAACGCGTTAAACTTTTGAATGGGAACACAATTTTCTTCAATAGACGCCGCCATTTTATTGTACTAAAGAGTAAACAAAAACCTGTGACGTCACGGTCCCGCCGAGTCTAGTGGCTTTTCAAATATTTTAAAAAAAAATGGGTTATTCTGCATAGGAATAAATCAATAAATTAATTAACGTCTTTAAATAAATTTGTGATCAACAGTCTGTCTGCATTAAAAAATTATTCTCTACCTGCATACCATTTTACAGCTTTCCAGATAGAGTCGAACATATCACAATTTTCGATCAGGCAAACAAATAAATATTCAAACATGTAAACAAAGTTGACTTTTAGTAGTATACTAGAATACCCGTCATCCGTTGGATAACTGTGGGTTTCGGGGGTCATCCATCAAAAAACATCACGTCTGTCACTCAGAGGCATAGCGACCCTTCCCGGCGCCCGGGGACAAAGTTTTCGATTTGAACCCCCCCCCTCAAACTTTTGATGTGCACCCCCCCCCCACTCAAACTTTCGATTTGAACCCCCCTCAACCTATCAATTTATTTTTCCAAACCATTTTGGCGCCCCAACATATGCCCCCCCCCCTTCCCCCTCCCCACCCCCCGCCTCCCCTTCCCCCCCCCCCCCCCCCACCCCCCGCCTCCCCTCCCCTACCGTCCCCCCCCTCCTCGGTACGCTACTGCAGTGTCACTTATCGTCACAAAAAACAGACCCCACATTCAAATATATGTTTTTTATCTTTTAAAAACACCGAAAACACCGATTTCGGACTATCCCTTCATAAACTGACGTCACAGGTGACCTACTCAACTCTACTTCACCTGCCCAGTGTCCTGCCAAGTCTCAGACAACATGTTTTTATCGTTTAAAAAACAATTCCAGCCGAGCATGTATCTGACCACACTATCCTTTCATATGCTTAGGACAAAGAAACAGATGAACTCTACTTCATCTGCCCTGTATCTTGCCAAGTTCAGATAGGCAACGTTATCATTCACATCAAAAAAAAAAAATTGAAAAAAAAAATTTCATTGACATATTGGTCTAGAACCCGTGCCTCCTGCGTGAGAGCTGACTACGCTACCATTTTAGCTATTTACTCGTGACGTCACAAGTGAATTTTTATACTATACTATGTATCTCCTTATGCAACTTGATTTACGGCGTATAGATTCTAGATCTAGATCTAAAAATAAGTCTAGTAGTACTAACTTTCAAATTAAATTTTATCTTAAATAAGCCAAACAAAGATTTATATAAAATAATTAAGGCCTGAAATAGATTCTAGATGTAGAATTTACATTAAGTCTAGATCTAGAATTTACATAGAAACCTAGTGACCTACATCTAGGCTAGATCTAGATCTAGGCTAGATTCATAAGTTTCCTTCGATAGCTGATCTTTAGATCTAGAGAAATTTATTGTAAAACTAAATGAAAAAGACAGTTGAACATTGATATAAGTGTTGGAACGTAATAAATACAGAAAACGGACGTATTGTTA
This sequence comes from Physella acuta, assembly GCF_028476545.2. Classification (NCBI taxonomy): domain Eukaryota; kingdom Metazoa; phylum Mollusca; class Gastropoda; family Physidae; genus Physella; species Physella acuta. Next base: position 50,070 of record NW_026731947.1, on the reverse strand, counting down.
AAGTTATGACCGACAGAAAATTAGATTTAGAACGCGTTAAACTTTTGAATGGGAACACAATTTTCTTCAATAGACGCCGCCATTTTATTGTACTAAAGAGTAAACAAAAACCTGTGACGTCACGGTCCCGCCGAGTCTAGTGGCTTTTCAAATATTTTAAAAAAAAATGGGTTATTCTGCATAGGAATAAATCAATAAATTAATTAACGTCTTTAAATAAATTTGTGATCAACAGTCTGTCTGCATTAAAAAATTATTCTCTACCTGCATACCATTTTACAGCTTTCCAGATAGAGTCGAACATATCACAATTTTCGATCAGGCAAACAAATAAATATTCAAACATGTAAACAAAGTTGACTTTTAGTAGTATATAGATAGATTATAGGCCCTATAATATAGCCCTATATCTAATGTTTATTTAATTTTATAACTTAGACTTTAGACTTTTAACTTAGACTTAAACTTAGTGTATGAGTGTAGTCGTGTGTAGTGTAGTGTATGACGTATCATTAATATTATTATTAATTAGTAGGCCTACTTAGTTAGTTATAGTACACTAAAGTAGAATCTAATTACTAAAGTTCTTTAATTCTTTAGACTTGGTCACTTGACTTTACAACGTTTTCTTTACTCTTCTAATAAAATCTTTAGACTACGGTCCCTAGAGTAGAGTAGATATAGATTTTCTAGATCTAGATTTACTACAGATATAGAATCTAGATCTAGAAATCTACCTCTAAAACTAAATCTAACGAGTCGATTGTATTTTGTATTCTAAATAAAAATCTAGATCTAGAATCTAGATCTAGATCTATATTAAAATCTGAAAAGTCAATTCTTTATCTAGATCTAGATTTAGAATCTAGATTAGATTTTATCTCGATTTCTAGATCTAAATTCATGAAATTCTGATTCTAAATTCTTGAGTTTGTTTTGAAGCCAAAAGCGAAAGTAGCTTTCCTAACTTAAAAAAAAGATTTAATAAAAATATTCAGATTTGGTTTAAAAAAACGCCAACCGGCAGGACTCCATTTGGACTCCACATCAACACCCAATTCTAAAAAAAAAAATTAAAATTTTTAGAGTTATTATCACTGTGAAATTCTCTGTGTGTACTGAAGTATAACACTGTAACACATTAACTGCAATATTGTTGACCTTTTATAAAGTGACCTTACCCGTTGTATATGAAAAAAAAACCCATAGTAAATTACTAAATAAATAAATATTAGACATTTAAAATAATCGTAAGCTTATCAGTTATTTGCAAATGATACAAACCTATTTACAACTTACTTCCTGACTGATTAAATTCGGTTTAATAGGATATTATTTGTGTTTAGCTTACACGGTGGGGGCGTCGGAGTGGGGGGGGGGGGGGGGGGGGGGGGGGGGTAGGAAACAGATGGAACTAGGCAGTGTTATTAATTTTTGAAAAACAATATTTGGATTTGTTTTTTTTTGGTCATAAAATATCAACCATTCTTGAATTTCATGTTGCAGGTATAACTTAATTTGATAGCTGTTCTTCAATAAACTGACAGTGAAAGCTGCTAGTTAGTATCATATTCAGTTCTAGTATTAGATAATTTAAGTGTTTGTCTTGTTTCGTAAGACTTGGAATGAAAACAAAATAAAAATTGGAACTACTAGATCATAGCAAGAAACTAGTGTAAAAACGGTGCCTGGGTTACGGTTAGACTTGGGCTAGTGTCTCTCCCTCACCCCCCCCCCATAGGCAAGACTTTTCTCCCTGACCCCCATAGGCAAGACTTTTCTCCCTGCCCCCCCCCCCCCCCCCCCCCCCATAGATGTCACTTTTTAAGCCAACCTCCCGTTTTACATATGTGCATAATTAAACAGACGCGGCTAGTGGCGCCCTGACGGTGTTTGGGCTGTAATCAAAAGCCGCTGAGTAGCCGCCATTAATTATGCGCCAAGTGTGCTACCATCTGGCAAGCGCGTGTGAAAAGCTTTTGACCAGGGAATGGGAAAAACCTCCAAGTGGATCTACGAGTTTGGCCAGTTTGCTAGCCAATGTGGCAAGCCTGTAACGCTGGCCGGGTCTTGTAAGACTGTTATTGACTTAGGGACGGTGCATGAATATTTACACGTTTCTGGGAACTACTTTTTAGTGCACACTGAGATGCATGGCGTCATTAAGAGAGTCAACACTATATACTGGCGTCACTTAGAGTCAACATACTGGCGTCACTTAGAGTCAACACTATATACTGGCGTCACTTAGAGTCAACACTATATACTGACACCGTGAATAATATTCACAAAACTTGTCAGTTCTAGTTCATTCGAAGTGGTGGTATAGTGTTAAGTGGATGATGGCACACAAGGGTGCCAGGTTCGAATACTGACTAGGTCAAGATTCCAGTCAAATCAGGCAGTTCTTTCAAGAAACTTGATGACAGCAAAGAAAGCTAGGTATTGTCTCTCATAGATCTAGGGCATGCGTCATTCCAGACCCACATAACCCCATATAGTACCTGACTGACCCACCAAAATCGATATAGTCACTGACCCACCAAAATCGATATAGTCACTGACCCACCAAAATCGATATAGTCACTGACCCACCAAAATCGATATAGTCACTGACCCACCAAAATCGATATAGTCACTGACCCACCAAAATCGATATAGTTACTGACCCACCAAAATCGATATAGTCACTGACCCACCAAAATCGATATAGTTACTGACCCACCAAAATCGATATAGTCACTGACCCACCAAAATCGATATAGTCACTGACCCACGAAAATCGATATAGTCACTGACCAACCCAACCTAATATAGTCACTGACCCACCAAAATCGATATAGTCACTGACCCACCAAAATCGATATAGTCACTGACCCACCAAAATCGATATAGTCACTGACCCACCAAAATCGATATAGTCACTGACCCACCAAAATCGATATAGTCACTGACCAACCCAACCCAATATAGTCACTGACCCACCAAAATCGATATAGTCACTGACCCACGAAAATCGATATAGTCACTGACCCACCCAACCTAATATAGCCACTGACCCACCCAACCTAATATAGCCACTGACCCACCTAGACCCACCCAACCCAATATAGCCACTGACCCACCCAACCTAATATAGTCACTGACCCACCCAACCTAATATAGCCACTGACCCACCTAGACCCACCCAACCCAATATAGCCACTGACCCACCCAACCTAATATAGTCACTGACCCACCCAACCTAATATAGCCACTGACCCACCTAGACCCACCCAACCCAATATAGCCACTGACCCACCCAACCCAATATAGTCACTGACCCACCAAAATCGATATAGTCACTGACCAACCCAACCTTATATATAGCCACTGACCCACCTTGACCCACCGGTTAAAGATACACCAGGGCACTGAGTGCATCAGGACCTTACACGACCGCCACCGTATGTATTGAGAGACAGTCTCGGAGTCCAAAGTTCTGAAAGGTCAAGGTCAAAACACTAACAGTAAATAAACCCTCTTTGGTCAGTTTTAGTGAGGTTTTAATGGCTACCACAGGAGAAGCTCCTTAGCTGCACTTGACAACTTTCAAATTATTCAAACAAATGTGGTTTTATTTGTGCGGTTTTATTGATGTATTTTGTATTGGTGTGGTTTAAGTGTGACGTTTGTAAATATTGGACGCATTTGGAACGCATAACATTTTCGGAAAGTAAACAAAAATTTGAAAAAAATCCAAAACGTTCTTTTTTCTCACCCGGAAAATATAAACTAGCATAACCATTGTCTTTAAAAGTTTATTAAAACAATTTTTGGAACAGTTTTGAGTACAAATTGGGGCTGCTGAAATTAAATCCACGACATGAATTATAGCACATCAAAGTTTAATTAAAGTGTACTTCAGGTTAAAATATCGAATGGATTGACATGTAGTGGAAAAAGAAATTTATGCCAAAGTGATGCACTTGCATAATTTTCTTTGTTGTTATTCATTAATTGCAAAAATATTACCCTTATTTATTCAAAGTAAAAAATAAAGACCATAAATAATAAAAAAAATAATTAATTAAAAACACGTCATCAGCCTTAAGGCCGTGACGTCATAAACACCCAAGCATGCTGTTTAACCTTGTCAACTTACCGCGCATGCGTAGTGGTGGGGTGGGTATCTTGTTTAGTAGGACAAATCCTTGATGGATGATTAAAACTACTTAGTAGCGGAAGTGACGTCACCCTGAGTTGTGTTGGCAGGCCAGATTTAATAGAAACCCTCACGCCATCGGCCCGGGTTGGAAACCAGCCGGATCGAGAGGTTTACACGTTGGGAGGTTTGGAAGGTTTACACGTTGGGAGGTTTACATATTGGGAGGTTTGGGAGGTTTACACATTGGGAGGTTTACATATTGGTAGGTTTACAGATTGGGAGGTTTACATATTGGGAGGTTTACAGATTGGGAGGTTCACATATTGGGAGGTTCACATATTGGGAGGTTTAAATATTGGAAGGTTCACATATTGGGAGGTTTTTGTTTGGGGGGGGGGGGGGGGGTTACACATTGGGAGGTTTACAGATTGGGAGGGTTAAATATTGGGAGGTTTACACATTGGGAGGTTCACAAATTGAGAGGTTTACACACTGGGGGGTTTACAAAACCTGTTGATTCATATGTCGAGAAGTTTATAAAACATGTTGCCTCCCATATAATGAGGCTGCAAACGACAGTTGACACACTTCGAGATGTATGTGACCTGCTTACATACGTGTAGTTCAGCCTGAACCCTGTCAGATTAATTCAACTGCGAACACACAGAAAAAGTTTGTGTTTAAAGATAACGAATAATGATAATGAATAACAATAATAATAATAGAATTGGTCAAAGCAAATAATACAACTGTAATAGCAGAACAGGACGCCGTGGTCGAATGGTAGAGCTTGCGACTGTTAACCCGAAAGTCTCGAGTTTCGATCCGGGGCTCCGAGTTTGTAAAATTTCGACTAGGGTCAAGGTTAGGGCTAGGGTCAAGGTTAGGGCTAGGGTCAAGGTTAGGGCTAGGGTCAAGGTTAGGACTAGGGTCAAGGTTAGGGCTAGGGTTAAGGTAAGGACTAGGGTCAAGGTTATGGCTAGGGTCAAGGTTAAGACTAGCGTTAAGGTTAGAACTGGGGGCAAGGTTAGGTCTATGCCTTTACTTACCGTAACATGAGTGAGGTACCCATCAGAGTTGGGTGGACTCAGGGATGGTCTACTACCTTGAACCCGGATTCAAACTCGAGACTTACGGGTTAGCAGTCCAGCTCTATTAGCTAAAATTTTTTTTTTAGAGTCATTATCTAATTTGAATGAAATGAATCCAAATCTGTACTTTTAGCTCGCACATCCGGGTATTTTGGTTAAATCAACAAGAGTTATCCCGGATTTTCACTTCCTGACATGCGCGGGCCAAACAAAACGTGTCACGTGACAAGGTTCGAGTGTAATGACCTCTGACTGTCAGTTGACTTGTGCTGTTGTTGAAAACACAGGGTCATCTCACGCAGATCCTATTTTTACTGGAGGAATTTGGTTGGTATTTTTTGACCATGTTAACTGGTTCACGTTGCTATTTTTTTTCTTAATGTGGACATTTTTTGTTGGTTCTAAATCTTTTGTCAATCTGAAAAAAAATTCTAATTTTGATAGCTTTTGTTAAATTAAAACATCCATATTTTTGATTGGTTTTATTTTAACTTCTTTAAATGAAATGACAGAGTAAAAAAAGTAATAAAATAATGTTAAAAATAATTAATTTTTGGAGATGAGGTCATTCTATTACTTGCATTCTATCAGGCAAAGCGTCACAAAATTACGAAAAAGGAAACTATTTAATTTTATTTCTTTCATTTCATAAGCTATCATTACTTATATCAAACATACAACGTGCTTAGGTACTCTAATCTTTTTCTTCGTTCTTAATTATAATGTTGGAAGGGATTTCCTCCAAACAAAAATATTACCTGTCAAATTGTTTTGCGCCGTGTTGTCATTTGACTACGATTTCCGCTATGATGACGTAGGGGCCCAGTTATGATGGAGTAGGGACACAGCAATGCTATAGTAGGGACACAGCAATGATGGAGTAGGGGCCCAGCTATGGCAGAGTAGGGGCCCATGTATGATGAAGTAGGGACACAGCAATGCTATAGTAGGGACACAGCAATGCTATAGTAGGGACACAGCAATGCTATAGTAGGGACACAGCAATGCTATAGTAGGGACACAGCAATGCTATAGTAGGGACACAGCAATGCTATAGTAGGGACACAGCAATGCTATAGTAGGGACACAGCAATGCTATAGTAGGGACAAGCAATGCTATAGTAGGGACACAGCAATGCTATAGTAGGGACACAGCAATGCTATAGTAGGGACACAGCAATGCTATAGTAGGGACAAGCAATGCTATAGTAGGGACACAGCAATGCTATAGTAGGGACACAGCAATGCTATAGTAGGGACACAGCAATGCTATAGTAGGGACACAGCAATGCTATAGTAGGGACACAGCAATGCTATAGTAGGGACAAGCAATGCTATAGTAGGGACAAGCAATGCTATAGTAGGGACACAGCAATGCTATAGTAGGGACACAGCAATGCTATAGTAGGGACAAGCAATGCTATAGTAGGGACAAGCAATGCTATAGTAGGGACACAGCAATGCTATAGTAGGGACACAGCAATGCTATAGTAGGGACAAGCAATGCTATAGTAGGGACAAGCAATGCTATAGTAGGGACACAGCAATGCTATAGTAGGGACACAGCAATGCTATAGTAGGGACACAGCAATGCTATAGTAGGGACAAGCAATGCTATAGTAGGGACACAGCAATGCTATAGTAGGGACACAGCAATGCTATAGTAGGGACAAGCAATGCTATAGTAGGGACACAGCAATGCTATAGTAGGGACACAGCAATGCTATAGTAGGGACAAGCAATGCTATAGTAGGGACAAGCAATGCTATAGTAGGGACACAGCAATGCTATAGTAGGGACAAGCAATGCTATAGTAGGGACACAGCAATGCTATAGTAGGGACAAGCAATGCAATAGTAGGGACAAGCAATGCTATAGTAGGGACAAGCAATGCTATAGTAGGGACACAGCAATGCTATAGTAGGGACACAGCAATGCTATAGTAGGGACAAGCAATGCTATAGTAGGGACACAGCAATGCTATAGTAGGGACACAGCAATGCTATAGTAGGGACAAGCAATGCAATAGTAGGGACACAGCAATGCTATAGTAGGGACACAGCAATGCTATAGTAGGGACAAGCAATGCTATAGTAGGGACACAGCAATGCTATAGTAGGGACACAGCAATGCTATAGTAGGGACAAGCAATGCTATAGTAGGGACACAGCAATGCTATAGTAGGGACACAGCAATGCTATAGTAGGGACAAGCAATGCTATAGTAGGGACAAGCAATGCTATAGTAGGGACACAGCAATGCTATAGTAGGGACAAGCAATGCTATAGTAGGGACACAGCAATGCTATAGTAGGGACAAGCAATGCAATAGTAGGGACAAGCAATGCAATAGTAGGGACAAGCAATGCTATAGTAGGGACAAGCAATGCTATAGTAGGGACACAGCAATGCTATAGTAGGGACACAGCAATGCTATAGTAGGGACAAGCAATGCTATAGTAGGGACACAGCAATGCTATAGTAGGGACACAGCAATGCTATAGTAGGGACAAGCAATGCTATAGTAGGGACACAGCAATGCTATAGTAGGGACACAGCAATGCTATAGTAGGGACAAGCAATGCTATAGTAGGGACACAGCAATGCTATAGTAGGGACACAGCAATGGCAGAGTAAGGGCCCAGCTATGGTAGTGTAGGGGCCCAGCTAGTGTTAAAAAGAGGCAAATCTAGAACGAGCAGGGCAGAGCTGGAGCGATATAAAATTTGGCGCCAGCAGAACTCAACTCACGTCTGCTGAAGCTGCCTGATTAAACCACTTTCGCCAATAATTGGGATGTCAAAGATAAAAAATTTCACACTTTTCGTAGTCATTAAACGCGCCATTTTTTTCCTTTTAAATTGCTTGCCCCATGAGAATTCATTAATTAAAAAAAAAAACACATCGGTCTAATTTTTCCTCTATCACAGTTTGAATGCACTGTTTTGTCGAACTGACTAGAAAAATCTGGTCACACAGTGTAAAGACAAAATAACAATATTCCATTAGGTTGTTACAATTTCAAATGTCAAGTTGGCATTGGTAGAATGTCAACGACAAAAAGCGATGACGTCATTATTGGTAGAACGACCGCGTCAAAAGGGGTTGACATCAACATTGGTAACCCGTCCAAACATTGTTGACGTCACGAGTGAACGCCCCTGTCTTGGGTTTGTGTTCTTGACGACACGTGGCTCAATTAGAGAAACTAAAAAAAACTTAATTAAGGGAGTTAATTCATTTACCCGGGCCCCTGAATTGTTTGTGTTCACACGTAGTTGGAGTAGTCTACCCCTGTTTGTTTAATCACCAATCCACTCTTGCCATAATGGAATAGGTTTGTTTCGGTCAGTTTCCCGAAATTGGTTTTCTGTAAAACATTTACCATGTCATGTGACTGGGACTATTTTTACCTAAGCAACAACAACAGCAACAACAAAAAATATAAAAGAAAGAAAAACTGACAAAAATCACATTTAAAACCAATTTTCATGAAATTTAAGCAATCGCATTACAATTTACGAGACGGGAGTTTGCTTTTTGCTGTCTGTTAGCAAATTTTAGCACTCTTTAATTCGACATACTAATATTAAAGGTGTCTAACCAGAACGCAATTTTAGTCCTAAACTCAAACCGAGGGCTAATTATAACTCTAATATAATTATAACCCTAGTATAATTATAACGCTTATATAATTATAACCGAAGTATAATTATAACCTTAGTATAATTATAACGCTGGTATAATTATAACACTAGTATAATTATGAACCTAGTATACTTAAAACCTTAGTATAATTATAACGCTAGTATAATTATAACGCTAGTATAATGATAACACTAGTATAATTATAACCCTATATACTTATAACCTTAGTATAATTATAACGCAGTATAATTATAACCTTAATATAATTATTACCCTAGTATACTTATACCCCTAGTATAATTATAAACTAGTATAATTATAACCCTAGTATAATTATAACGCTAGTATAATTATAACGCTAATATAATTATAACCCTAGCAGAACTTCTAATCTGTCCCAAACTAAATTCAACCAAAACTCAATCCTAAATTTGAGGTAACGGCACCGGAAACCCACTATACGAATTTGTGTAAGGCAGATAGATGGAATCCTGCATGTCTTGAACAGGACCAGGAACTATTTTGTTGTTTCTTCCTACTTCCGGTTTTGGCAAATGTCGCCAAGTGGACATCTTGTCTTTTTGTCACGACGCTTCTGGAGCTGTGCCTCATTTGTTGTCAACTTGTTGACCACGTCTTGTCCACCTGTTGACCACGTCTTGTCCACCTGTTGACCACATGTTGACCACGCAAACAAGGTGGCCTGTTTACCTGGGTTAAATAAAGGTGGGATTATTGTTTCAAGATGTGTGTGGGTGTGTGAGGGAGAGGGGATTAGAAAGAAAAAAGTACAAGAGAGAAAGAGAGAGAAAGAGAGAGAGAGAGAAAGAGCGAGAGAGAGAGAGAGAGAGAACGAGAACGTGGAGATCCTCACTAGAATAGCTGCTATTGATTATTATTTGTCAATGACTTAACTAAAACCCTCAAAGTACGAAAACAAAAGTGTTTTTTGGACGAGATGGTTCGTGGAGCAGAAGGAGTAGAGTTCTTATCTCAGAAAATAAAATTAGGATGGTCATCCTGATTGTATTACCTTGACTCAATTTAGGTACCCCACACTATGGGCTCATGGACGTACGGACTCGAACTAGTAAACGGGTTGTAAGCGTGCGCGCTACCACTCAACCACCATTCTCTGAGCACCACCTAAGCGTTAGTCTTCTCTGGATCTCTTCAAATTTGAAGATTTTCTAATCTCTAATTAGACAGTTGATGATGTATTTAGTTTGAGGGGTATATGCACAACACAACAAGTGGTTTTTATGTGGTACAAAGTGTCTACGACAGAAACAATAGCTAGCACCGGTTGTTCATTAGAGCCAGGAGATTAATGGTTGTCTTGTAGGTGCGTTCTAAAATACATTGAGAGAAGTGATCAAGTGGTCAGTGTGTGCGTAATCAGTAGTCGGGTTGTCCTTAGTCTTATGGTCAGTCCTACGGTTAGTAGTCGGGTTGTTCACAGTCTTGTGATCAGTAGTCGGGTTGTCCGTAGTCTTGTGGTCAGTAGTCGGGTTGTCCATAGTCTTGTGGTCAGTAATCGAGTGGTCACTCATGCAATCAGTATCGCCATTTGCTTATAATTTAGTCAGTGGTAGCGTATAATTAAGTCTTGTTACAGTAAATCGTGTTGCATTATTCAGCCTGTTAGCGTTTTATCTTTCTTATTTCTTCCACACGGTTTCCCTTTGGTCGTTTATTAACTTGTTACAGGCAGATTTTTCTTTGAAAGGACAACTCTGTTTTAATGTTCATCTAGAGTGGCATCCCCTTGTTTTATGCAAATAGTCGTACGTAGTGTAGTCCAAGTCTAAATGGAAGTATGCGGTAAAATGTGAGTTTAGCGTGAAGAAATGCAGCTCTATAATGTTTTATTTATACTAGGAGAGTAGTTTTAGAGTATGAAATGTGTATTTGAAATGCTACCGACAATTTTTGTTGTTACAGGCTAACCATTTAGTGAATGGGGGGGGGGGGGGGGGGCTATTCTTTAATTGGATTAGAGACTATCTGGTTAGATGGGTGGTTATCCATTAGGATTTATTGTTAGTCACTTGCGTGAAGTATCATTTATATATCTTTTTAACTGAACACGTAAAAGGTAAACCTATAAATAAACCATTCAACCCTACTTGTGACGATCATAGCATGCATCCCTTAGCCCGATACTGTGACTATGGTGTCAATAAAACAAGTTCATTATAGCAAATTTTAAAAGGAGTACTCGATATTGCATATGAAACGATATTTGAGCGACTAGAATATAGAAGTTGTTACATATTCGGAACAAAAATTCTATCCCACCATTTCACCAGTTCCAGTGTACTAGACTCACCATAGAACTTGTTACATATTAGGAACAGAAATTCTAACCCACCATTTCACCAGTTCCAGTGTACTTGACTCACACAACAAAAAGACAGTGTTAGAGCTGTAATATGAGCTACGTTGTAATACAACCCTCGCCTAATGGGGCAGTAAATGTGCATGAAAGGGCGGGTGGGATCCGTGCTCAGCGGGTCCCTCCTTACTGGGAGAAACGGGTCCCTGCTGACTGGGAGAAACGGGACCCTGCTGACTGGGAGAAACAGGACCCTGCTGACTGGGAGAAACAGGACCCTGCTGACTGGGAGAAACGGGTCCCTGCTGACTGTGAGAGAGAAACGGGTCCCTGCTGACTGTGAGAGAGAAACGGGACCCTGCTGACTGGGAGAAACAGGACCCTGCTGACTGGGAGAACCGGGACCCTGCTGACTGGGAGAAACGGGTCCCTGCTGACTGGGAGAAACGGGTCCCTGCTGACTGTGAGAGAGAAACGGGTCCCTGCTGACTGTGAGAGAGAAACGGGACCCTGCTGACTGGGAGAAACGGGTCCCTGCTGACTGGGAGAAACGGGACCCTGCTGACTGGGAGAAACAGGACCCTGCTGACTGGGAGAAACAGGACCCTGCTGACTGGGAGAACCGGGACCCTGCTGACTGGGAGAAACGGGACCCTGCTGACTGGGAGAAACGGGACCCTGCTGACTGGGAGAACCGGGACCCTGCTGACTGGGAGAAACGGGACCCTGCTGACTGGGAGAAACGGGTCCCTGCTGACTGGGAGAAACGGGTCCCTGCTGACTGTGAGAGAGAAACGGGTCCCTGCTGACTGTGAGAGAGAAACGGGTCCCTGCTGACCAGGAAACGGGTCCCTGCTGACTGTGAGAAACGGGTGCCAGATGACTGGGGATAAGCATTGATACGACGTTAATCCAGCACTTCGCGCATGGTGACTTATATGTCAGTCCTGGTTTAGATGGACAAGCTGACCAGAGGGTGGCATCGATTTTATGTCGGCACCACTTGAAGCTAAACCCTGGCACCCGACTCAATTGATGGTGAACCTGACACTTAATACCCGTTTAACACTCAATTTACGCTGAACCCAACCCTGCATTCATTGAACTCAATTGTCCATGAACCCAACCTTGCTCTTTTGGCCACCATTAGATCCTGAAAACAACCCAACCACTCATCACTCAACCCAACCTGAACCCAATCTGCAAATTCAACATTTTATTGCCAATCAATCAATCAATCAATCAATCAACCAATCAACCGATCAACCAATCAACCAATCAACCAATCAACCAATCAACCAATCAACCAATCAACCAATCAATCAATCAACCAATCAACCAATCAACCAATCAACCAATCAACCAATCAACCAATCAACCAATCAACCAATCAACCAATCAACCAATCAACCAATCAAACAATCAAACAATCAAACAATCAAACAATCTAACAATCAAACAATCAAACAATCAAACAATCAATCGACCAACCAATCAATCAATCAATCTCTTAATATTCCTTCCATAACATTGAAGCTAAACCTGTTTTGCTTTATCGAGCCTGCTTGATATATGGTTTCAGTTATAGTCGCATGCAATATACCAAGTGACTGAATATTAAGGAAGGTTTTGCGTTAGCTGGACTATATTATCTTACTAATAAAAGATACTCTTGTCCCTAACACAAATATGAACACTAACCACAATGGACTTAACCCTCCCCTCCCCACGTTAACCAAAATTTGGCAAACCACGAAGACGATCCCAGTTAGGCGAAGCAAAAAAAAAAGACCGCCCATTAATAAGTCTTTTACTACTATATTTGAGCGGAGGGTAAGATGAACACCCCCCCTCCCCCCTGTTATTTCACAACGAGGCCAATTAGTATGATAGCAATCGGAAACGGCATAACAACAAAATAAAAAAAAGGGACATGCGCAGAAATACCAGTGGGCTGAAAACGTCATTTCCGTTGCGCAGTATTCATAAGACCGTGGACGCTGCATGGAAAATATTAGTTTTACACTTGGACGGACAAAACGTAATGAAAAGAGTTTTTAATTTTTTTTTTATAAATAATTATGTTTAAAGACACTCGAACCATTCTAAATTTGAAACAATTTTTTTCACTTTATTTTGGTGGAGGTTGTTTTATTTGACGCATTGGGTCAACTCTAATTAATTTTTGAACGTGCTTCAAAAACAAATTACATTCATGTTTTTGTTATTTGTAATAAAACATACACAATTTCAACTAAGTCGTTGACTAATTTGCAATAAAAATAATAACAGTGTTCTTACGGTTTTTCCAGTTTAGTTTAAATTTATGTACTTGTAGCTTTCCGGTTAAATTTGCTAGTATTCTAAGATATTTTCGTGACATACCAGTACACCGTGATTAGTAGTTTCTAATAGTACACACCAGTAAAATAAGAGGAGTGGGTTGTATGGGATATTGTAACAGTTTGATATAAACATTGTAGATCTCCTAGTGTCACATGCCGTCGTCACAACCCCCATCGGCATGCCCTTGGCACTCCCCCCCCCCCCCATCTGATCATTTTAAACCCAGAGCATTAGGAACCCCCCGCCATACCCCGAAGAAAGTCTACAAGATCTATTCTCATTTTATCATAATTTTTGGACAATTTTTACAAATGTAGCAGGGAGATAATAATAAGATATTTAATTAAGTGACGTCTTTTTTGTTTTGTTTTTGTGTCTTTAAAAAAACATTGTCGAGTAAGAGTTAAATCAATTTAGAATGTGGATTAGTTTTAGGGCCCTTGTAGATTAGTGTTAGGACTAAGATTAGAATATAGATGAAAGAGATGGTAAGTGGCGTAATAAAATTGGAGCAGGTCTAGCCAACAGATCACGTGATACCCGTGTCATGAACTAAAATCTCCAACCCCAACAAACAAGCATGTTGCCACACCCCGCACAATCAATCGCTCTGTCGATATTTAGCAATACTGACAACCAAAGTATAGCTGTTTGACAGCCTTTCGACAGACTGCTGACAGCTTACTGACAGCTTACTGACAACTTACTGACAACTTACTGACAAATGTTAACTGTCGGTGTAACGCAGGGTCGAGCGGTCTCAACCGACAGGATCTTGTTTGGCACTAGACCAGTCGGCTCAAACGTGTACATACTTCTCATACTTTAAATATGTTTTTATTTATGGACAACTCACGTGTTTTAAAATTCAGATGTTAAATATACTTACATTAATTAATTAATTACCCCAAGTGTACAGGGTTAATTACCCCAAGTGTACTGGGTTAATTATTCCAAGTTTACATGGTTAATTACCTCTAGTGTACCGGGTTAATTACCCCAAGTGAGAAATTGTATCGACAATCATTTCCCTTTAATACACATGTTGGCTGGCTAAACAACTGTAATTGATTTTTTTTACTGTTAGAATAGTTCTTGATGCTTAAGTCATGCACCCGTCCCGTCCCGTCCCGTCCCGGCCTATCCTATCCTATCCTATCCTATCCTATCCTATCCTATCCTATCCTATCCTATCCTATCCTATCCTATCCTATCCTATCCTATCCTATCCTATCCTATCCTATCGTATACCAGCCCAGCCCAACTCAGCTTATTCTATTCTATTCTATTCTATTCTATTCTATTCTATTCTATTCTATTCTATTCTATTCTATTCTATTCTATTCTATTCTATTCTATTCTATTCTATTCTATTCTATTCTATTCTATTCTATTCCATTCCATTCCATTCCATTCCATTCCATTCCATTCCATTCCATTCCATTCCATTCCATTCCATTCCATTCCATTCCATTCCATTCCATTCCATTCCATTCCATTCCATTCCATTCTATTCCATTCTATTCCATTCTATGCCATTCTATGCCATTCTATGCCATTCTATGCCATTCTATGCCATTCTATGCCATTCTATGCCATTCTATTCCATTCTATTCCATTCTATGCCATTCTATGCCATTCTATGCCATTCTATTCCATTCTATTCCATTCTATTCCGTTCTATTCCACCCTTTCTATCTCAATCAATCCCATTCTATCCCATTCTATCCCATCCCATCCATCCACCCAACACCCCATTCACCCCCCCCCCCCCCCCACCTACCTGCAACCTTTGAATGAACAACCCTACCATCTGAACATCACAAATGTCATACCAGTTAACTCATAAGCCATCGACCAGACCGACATTTAGTTTTGTACAAACCGTGACGTATCGGCCCCACAAATAGCATTTAAGAAATAATCGAATTCGAGCACAGGAACCCACCCGATTCCACTTATTTCACTGTTAGTTTTTCTCCCTTACGATTGATATAGATTACTTTTCTGCTACGATAATAATAGATAACGCGAAAAGAACAAATTCCTACAACGATTGGTATAGATTTACTATTTGCCTTAGCTAATCAGTCTTAAGTAGTGCGACAAAGATTTCATCGTTTCGTTTCATCAAGATTGTGACCTCGAAAGTTGTGAGTTTTTTTTTGCTTTAAACAGACACGAAGTAGATAATAAAGCTAAAAATGAAGTAAGCAATGAGGCAATAGATAGAAGGGCAATGATCATCTATGAATAGCTAGTTATATAAGAATAAGATCTTTTTAGTGCGGATTGGTTGTTTTCAGGATATGATAAAAACTAATTAGAATGTTTATTTAGTCCATATCAGTACTAGACATTTATTCAAGTGATTACTTTGTGTCAACCTCAGCCATATTAACAAAACAATTTACATTGATTTAAAATTTGACTCGTTATACCCGTTAAATAATACATTATACCATCTACAAAACACATTATTCCAATTACCATAAAAAAATCGAATTAATTATGACTTCCTTTACATCAAACTATTAACACAATACATTATACTAGTTATATAATACATTATACAACTACATAATACATTATACTAAATACACAATACCACATCATACTAGTTATGTATTACATGATGCCAGCTACACAATACATTGCACCTTTAGTAGTCACGAAAAAAAATTACCCAACGCCATTCCGACTAAACATCTTTTAAACCATTTGACTTTTTACAACAAAGGTAATTAAAGTATTCTTTACACGATCTAGTCCCATGTACATTTGAACTGATCCCACCCTTTACGACCAAGCGTTAGACATCACAAAATCTTTGATTATTCAACCTTGAAAGATAATGATTTACTCAACAGTTTGATAGCTGCCTCCCGTGGTAGGTTTAATTTTAGATTTGTGGTAAAACTTGACTCATCAAAAACACCAGCACCACCGCTCATTGTACCACGACCACCGTACCACAATCACCGTACCACAACCACCGTACCACGACCACCGTACCACGACCACCGTACCACAACCACCGTACCACAACCACCGTACCACGACCACCGTACCACGACCACCGTACCACAACCACCGTACCACAACCACCGTACCACAACCACCGTACCACAACCACCGTACCACAACCACCGTACCACAACCACCGTACCACGACCACCGTACCACTACCACCGTACCACAACCACCGTACCACGACCACCGTACCACAACCACCGTACCACGACAACCATCCCACGACCACCGTTGCAACGACCACCGTACCACAACCACCGTTGCAACGACCACCATACAACGACCACTGCTCATCAAAACAACGACCACCGCTCACTCATACCACGACCACCGTCACACGATCACCGTACCACGACCACCGTACCACTACCACCGCGTACCACCGTCACCGCTCACCACGACCACCGCTCACCGTACCACAACCACCGCTGACCGTACCACGACCACCGACCACCGCACCTTCGTACCACGACAATTGTACCACCGTCACCGCTCACCACGACCACCGCTCACCCGGTGCCAGACCTCGCCTGGTAAAACGTCTGTCGCAGGTCGTCTGCGCCGAATGACGGGCTGAGCTATATCTGGGAGAAACGTCTGCTGGGGGAGATGCGAGGTTGCGCGTCGCTGTCCATTCACAAACTGGTGGCTCCAAGAAAAAACAAACTTTGAAAACTTTGATTAAACTTGTTTCTGGAAGCGACTGGTACTATTTGATTAGAAGTTGTAACTGAAATTTTTAAAAATCTTTTTGAATGTGTTTTTCTTTTAGTTTCGTTTTTATATCAGATTGATATTATTTATAAACGGATACATTGATACATTTTTTCCGGATAATAAATAAAATTATTTCTAAGTCATTTAGCAAGAAAAATGAGTTTGTACAATATGCTTTAACGCATTAAATATACAATAAAAATAATAATTTGATAGCTTTTTCTCTGCCGTTTTTTCTGTTTCAAACCTTTGCGCTTGCGTCTATCTTTATCATCCCTGTATATATATATATATATATATATATATATATATATATATATATATATATTTATATTTATATATATATATATATATATATATATATATTTATATATATATATATATATATATATATATATATATATATATATATATATATATATATATATATATATATATATATATATATATATATATATATATATATATATATATATATATATATATATAAGGAGCTTACTGAACTTCATTGGGTTTAAGAGAAATGTTTCAAAACAAACATTGGAAACTGTTTTAGTAAATTAAGTAACGCGCGACTTAGCAGGACTCAGCACAACCCAGTACTCATCCAGCAAGATTTTACACGCTGAAAGAAAACGTGAGTACCATTTTAATTTTTTCTGGTAAAAATATATTTGATTAAAGAAACACGACAGAATAGGTTTACATTTTTTTACTCTAATTGTATAGCAAAAGTAGAAATGTATGGATGGATTCTTGATGATTTCTCTGAGACATGTAGAAGATATCTTTTAAGGGCATATTTATATAGCATATCGTGGGCAACTTTTAAGAGTTAATTTGAAAGGCATCTCGAGGGCATATTTTAGATCGTGATATATTTTTACAGATGCGATTTCAAAATTTATGTTCGACTTCTCTCTTTTTTTTTATTCATCTAATGATCTTTACATACGCGAAGTATATATAAAATAACAAACTTTTAGGTCGTTCAAAAATATTTGTTTTATCATAAATTCCAGGTTTTGATATTCATATTTTAAATTTTCCTTGTAAAATATTAATTGTGTTTAAAAATAAAATTACTGTTAAAACCAATACATTCACAAACGTATTAAATACGGACATAATTTAAAATGTATGTAAAATATTCCTCCTACAGTTAACTATATCTAAAAATTAATTTTTAACGCACTTTTTGAGTCTTCTCTGCCGATATCTTAAAGATCTGCAGTAAAAAAATGATTACGTTTCTGGCTTCCTGGCTTGTCTGTTGTATACATCTGCTAGAGCCACGCCATCATCTGTTACACCATCAACTACCACAAAAAGTGTAATTATCGTTTCATCAAGCATCATAGACAACATAATCCAGTTAATGGTATAAACTCTGACTGTGTGTGGTAATGTCTTCAGCTTTAGAAATATGCGGAGTAAATGCTTAAAGGTTTATTTAGATTCATTTATCTTGCATTTAAGCATTAGCAAAGCGTTTTTTTCTAGAAGGTGCAAAATATAAAAACATCTTATAAATTACATTTCATCTATTGTTTTGCTTCTCATTTAAAACTTGTTTATCTCTTGGATAAACTTTATTAATGTCGGAAATCCTTGATCTACAATATAACTGTATACATACAGCAGTATGTTTACATTTTCAATGTACATATATTTCGGTTGAATTATCTTCATTTGTATAATTAACTGCTACATGATTGGTAGCTATGGCATATAAAGAAGATGATAAAAATACATGAATATACTAAGATACTTCACCTACATCTAAACGGGTTTACGACATTTCCCGAAAGACGCTCAATGTCGTTTTTTCAAAAGTCGTTTTTACTTTCAGGTATGCTAAGTATAGAGGAAGTATTATAATCGTGCAAAAAATCGAATAGAGCTTTTCACAAATCTTGACGTTTTTCACCTCCCTGAGTCGGAAAAACATAGTTTTGCAATTTTGTCCGTATTTATGTGTTTGTATGTATGTACGTGCGTATGTGCGTGTGTGTGTGTGTGTGTGTGTCTGTGAACACGATAACTTGAGTACCGTTACAGCTAGGTTGACGAAAATCATATATAAGTATAACATAAAATTTGTAGTTCTGTATCAACTTTTGAGCTATTTCCTGTAACCGGAAGTTGAACTTATTCTACTTTTGTTTTTCTAAAAGCCTATAAAGTACTGTTTAAGCTAGATAAATGAAATTTCATACCACGTAAGTAAAAGATCTCTTTCTTTGCTTTCTATCAAATTTTGAGTAATTTCCTTTGAACGAAAGTAGTAATTTACGTTATTTCCGATTCCCCCCCCCCCCCCCCCCCCCCCCCAAAAAAAATTTTTAAAAAAAAAACAAAGAAAAAAAACAACGAATATGAATTTATAAAGTACTAATATTCCGCACTATTATACACATATTGTTTGCGATTCACTTGGTGCTCATTTTTTTTCAACGATATTCTATTCTATTTTTAAAAGTTTAATTGATTAAAAAATGGATTAAAATCATGTCTATATCCCGGGATACCACCCCCCTTATTGATATATAAGAATATTCGAGAAAGTTTAGGGGGGATCACTCCCGGTTTATTTCGAATGGAAACTTTTCCGACGAACACTTGCCTTAGGCCGTTTGCCCGAAAAAAACAAAACACTTATAGTATGTATTACGAAGTAGACATTCTTAATACATTTGAATATAAAATTTTGATAATCAAAACAATTCTAAGCATTAAAAAACAACCGAAAAGAAAATATATATTATTAAGTAGTTATTTTTAATACATTTGTATTTACAGTATAAAAAGCGTAAACATTTAATTGAGTTTTCTCTTCTATATGGGCTGCTGTCCACATCTTACGAGCCTGAGCTTATGTTTAAATTCTTATTTTAGTGAATTAATTTTTTTTTTAATTTCAAGGGTTTTATGTTCCGCTAGCTTTGCGTATCGACTAAAAAATTTTTAGGATTAGATTTTTGCTATAATTAGGGTTTATTTGTGTGATAATTTCAACAAACGGGCAAAGCAGTGATTATCCTTTGGTTGAAAAACTACTGCGTTCAATAATGGTCCGTGAACAAATAATGTTCCAAATTTATAAAATTCGAAATTCAATAAATTATCTCATCCCATTGATCCGTACAACCACGAAACGAAACACTGCACTTTCCGTCTTCGGAAAAAACAGAGAAAATTGTTTTCATTTCTCCAAGGTAATCCAACAAGGGAATTTCCGGCTACCGAAAACTCCATAAAACATTTTCTATTAGATGGGTCAATTCGTTATCAGGAAGTTCAAAGCAGTAAACGATTGACCGGGCCGGAGCAAGTAAATACCACCCGTGTTATCAACTCGCTTAATCGGCCACCCGTTACAGAGACCACCTTTCCAGGAGATTACACCAAAATCGTTAGCCTTCCCTAAGTCTGCTCGCGCTTAACTGGAGCAGTTTTCTTTCTACAAAACAACCGACGTTTAGAGTAAGACAGCTTTTCTTTAGAAACTAACAGACGTTCAGAGTAACAAAGCTTTTCTTTAGAAACCAACAGACACCAATAGACGGGGATAGAATTCTTATATGAGTGTTTGAGGATGAGTCTTAGGTGTGATTTGTACGTCCAAATTTATCCCGAGGTTCAGTTTGTCTGTCCAAATTTAAGCTGATGTGTAATTTGTACGTCCAGGGTTGACCTCATGGATAATTTTTACGTCCAAAATTCAGCCTAAGGTATAATTTAAGTGTCTTTAAATATTTTTTATCATCAATTATATAATTAAATAATTGGCAAGTTCTTCTTTGTTCTTAAATTTAGTGTTGTAAGGGATTCCCTCCAACACAATTAAGTAAACGTGTCAACTGGTTATGCACCATTGAGGCCATTGACTCCGATTTCAGCCTGCTTTTCTTTTTGGATTTACTACAATAGCCTTCCTCCAACCAAAAACAAAATAGAAGGAGGCAGTTGTTTGATTTTCGAGTTGTCTCTCCTAGAAGAGCGGCTGTCCCCAGCTAACGATTATCTGCCCGAGGGTTCGAACTCGAGACTTTTTACCGACTCGACCACGCCGACCCCCATTGGCAAGTTGAGAAAGCCCACTAGTTTGAATGACTAATAACAACAAATTGAACAAAAGTCTTAACAGACCACAGCTAGTCTGTACAGGCCAACCCACCAACACAAACTTTACATCATCTGTGTAGGTCTCACTGACCTAGTTAGTAAATATTGACATCCGGCTCAGGACAATGTTTTTCATACCCCCCCATCCTTTAAATAGCTCTGCTTATCACATCTAAGCTTGTTTCACGTGATGAATGACGTCAAAGTCAACTCAAATCACGTGATGAATGACGTCAAAGTCAACTCAAATCGCGCGATCTACTTCTTTTTCTAATGCCGCACATGACTTCATTAATTGCTCAATTAATTGCTTATCGCACAATCTATTCTTGACTCTAGAAACAAATACACTCTTGTATATCCTGAGGGAAGAACGCTGCTAAAAATAGATCGATACATTAACCCCAGAATGGGACTTTGGTCCCGACATTTCTCCAAGCAAAGTTTGTGACTTTGCTATGACTTTTTGAATGGCTTTCACATGTCGTTATTTGGTGACATTTTTTTCTTGTCACATTTCACCTCTACAAACTTGTTATTTGACGTTTTTGATCACTTTCACTTGTTCAATTTTGACTTTTTTTTCACATCAAACTACGTGTATCAATTTCAAATTTTAGTACTAGGAAGTGAAACGCGTTTTTCTCCCACAGAAACTGTAAACAAACTAATCTCTTAAAATAGAAACGTTAATGCAAGACTTTAAGCTTTAGATATGAGTTCAGAACTCCAGCCCCTCCCTCCCCATCCTTGCTCACACCGAACATCACGTGACGGGCGAGGGTTAAAAGTTCTTTGAGATTCCAGCCACGAGTCTACTGGGGACTGGTGCCACAAACCCTTCTGGTTTCTCAGACGTGAACTATTAATGGCTCTTTTGACCATTAACTGGACATTACTGCCCGCATTACACGGCCTCAGTGAGTGGGAGATATGTAGTGGTGGGGGGGGGGGGTATCAGAGCTAGGTCTGATGACCTCGTACTAGTTCAGGGACTCCATCAGTTTGTCTGGTCTTCTTCTTCTTCTTCGTTCTTAATTTTAGTGTTGGAAGGGATCCCCCTCCAACTCAATTAAGGATACGTGTCAACTGGTTATGCGCCATTGAGGCGATTGACTCCGATTTCAGCCTGCTTTTGTTTTTGGATTTGCTTCCATAGCCTTTGTCCAACCAAGAACAAACTACAAGGCAGCAGTTGTTTAATTTTGGAGTTGTCTCTCCTAGAAGAGTGGCTGTCCCCAGCTAACGAGCCTCATCTGCCCGAGTGTTTGTCTGGTGACATCTATCGTGTTTGGTGACATTGTCATTTTTTGTCCTTTTTGTCATGTATGGTGCCGTCTGTCATGTCACCATTTCTGTATAGTAAACCCTGTCATGTCACCATTTCTGTATAGTAAACCCTGTCATGTCACCATTTCATTGTCCTCCGTAGTGTGAGACAACATAATGAGCTACATACAAAACTACTAACGCCACTTAGATGATTATCTTTTTAACAGTTGACAGTCTCATACACAATGTTTATGTCAACTTAAAGCTCATTTCTGGCGATATGACTTGCCCTTATACTCAGTTTTAATATTATTTTTATTTAAATTATAAGTCACAGGCTCCGCCACACATCTTGCAATCTCACCCACTCTCAACCACACCCATCCTCAACCACTCACACCCTTAACCAGACCCACCCCTAACCACACGCACCCTCAACCACACCTTCAACCACACCCCCACTCTGTCACCCCCACAACGACCTAAACTGTTTGAATATTTGCCCCAACAATCACCAGAAGACAAAAAACACCCCCACCCCCCCATCCTACCTTACCCTTTAATCAGAAATCTATGACCTCGCCCTCAATGCCCCCACCCCTTCCCTAGGCCAGGATTTCCGATCGTCTGCTGAGAGATACAGGTTAACGGACCAACATTCGAAACACGTGACGCCATTTCCGCCTTGTCCCCGCGCGCCAAGCACGTTGCATGTCCGAATCAGATGCGCATTAGCCGAATAACGGAAGCAGTCATGCGCAGTGTGGGAAGTCACTGTCTAGATGGCGGTGTGATAGGCCGAGGTATTTCGGTGATAAATTAATTAAGATAATTAGCGAAAGATTGTCGATGTCGTTGATTGTCTTAGGGTTGTTGTGTAATTTAGATGGGGTGACCTTTAGTAGAACAAGAGCTGCTTTGTTAAAGGTCAACGCGGCAATTAATTACCAATTACTGTTTTTTTTTAATTTTCGGTGCGTCGTACAAATCTATTCGGAGATCAGGTAGTACTAGGTCAAAGTGACAAGATGGCTGACAGATAAGATGACCGATTAACCAAATGGACGACTCAAAAAGATGACCATACAATAGACAGTTCGTTGATTACCTAACATTATTTGAAATCGCTAGTCGACATTTTGACCCGTTTACTTTCGACCCAAATGGCAGTAATTCCAGCTTTCGTTTTTGTCGATTTTGACAGGTGATTGGATAAATTAACACAATATTTTCATTTACCAGTTCTGGATGATATTCAAAGTCCCGCCCCAACGGTACAAGAACTAACGACCTTGACCTACTATAGGGACCTTAACAACATGACGTCCAGAGAGCTGGCACGCTACTTCCGCTTTAGGTCACCCATCTACGTCACCGCACGCGCGGGATATTAATAGATACATTGTATTGCTTCCGGTATAAAATTTAATTAAAAGGTCACCTCTATAAAAGTGATTTTAGGGAATCCCCGATAAGCGAATGTAACCGACATAAGGAAGAATAAATAACTGAATGAAAGGATGGGGGTGGGAGGGGTGCTGGTGTGAGACACGACGGGTTGTTAGAGTTAGAATATATATATATATATATATATATATATATATATATATATATATATATATATATATATATATATATATATATATATATATATATATATATATATATATATATGTTTTTATATAGATAAATAAATATATACATATATATAGATAAATATATATATATATATATATATATATATTTATATATATATATATATATATATATATATATATATATATATATATATATATATGTGTATATATATATATATATATATATATATATATATATATATATATATATATATATATATATATATATATATTTATATATATATATATATCGACATATGATTTGAACGATAACGGGGGTACATGCTAGTATTACAATAAAAGTATTTCGAAGGGAAAAGAGTGCGAACTAAAGACAACATATTACTCCGTGTTCCCTCTTAGTTGTCTTTGGTCAGGGGTTTCATCGTGAATGCTCGACACAGATACCGTAAGACATTTATTAATTCACTCACGGATTGGTAGCTCTGATGTTGCTACATTGGAGTAAAAATATGAGAGGGTATACAACAACTCTAGCCACAGATGGGTAATCGAAGAATGATTTTTAAAAAAAATAGTTTGGGGCGGGTTGGTTGAAATTTTAGCATCTTCACTAAAGTTCATTTCATTAATTCCACATCTTACTTTAAATCATATCAGTAGCGAGATAAAAATGGTTTTGTTTTGTTTCGCACTGAAAATGTCTTAAAACGCACATTTTGGACGTGAACAGATTTTAATTGTGTACACACGACACAAACCATATTTCGGTTACTGCAGACATTCAGATATCTAGCGTGTACATATTTGGCTTGTACACAATTTTACTTGATCTGACATTTACGCACAATTTTCAACTCATATATAATCGATTGACTAGACCTACATGCATGCTATATTTCAAATACTTATTTTTTTTCTAGACCAGAATATTGAACACGATGTTGCCTGAGACCCCCCTACCCCCTACACTTTACCTACCCCCCCCCCCCTCTGCTCCCGACTGTTACAGAGCCCTACATGCATGCTATAGATCAAATACTTATTTTTTTCTAGACCAGAATATCGAGCATGCTCTTGCCTGAGAACCCCCCCCCTTTACACTTTACCCCCCCCCCCGTTACACTTTACCCCCCCCCCCCCCCACACCCCCCCCCCTCTGCTCCCGACGGTTACAGACGCCCCTCCTGGTGTTCCTGACACACACAAGCCCAGAGATCTGTCCCACAAAAGGACGTCACACTCCCCATCTGTCCCCGGGAGCGCAGTACTCACGTCCGTCTCCTGTTATCTCCCCTACCGCTTGCACGATTACTTCCCTTCTCACACCCATGTCGATTTATTTTTTCCTGCGTGTAAAACATAAAGCAGTAAGTTGTTGTGTGGAAGATACAATGATACCGTGTACAAAAACCGACAACGTCTTTTATCCACTAAAAACATTATCTCGGATCTTTATGATTTGTTTCTGTTAACCATAAAAATTCCGGATTTTGGCTTTGTTAGGAGACGGCGTGGTCGGACGGTAGAGCACACGCCTGCTAACTTTTCCGAAGGATTCGAGTTCGGGTACCGGGTTAGGGTCTGTTTGACGTCCCTGAGTCCACCCAGCTCTGATTAGTACCTGTCTCACTTTAGGAAGTAAATGCGCCTGGGCATAGAACTGACCAGACTATCAATTAATATGCCGAGATTAATAAACAACAGACAAACTCTGCGTCAGCTGTTTTTTTTACCGCTATGCCCGAAAAGGTAACTTAATGAGCAATTAAATTTTGGATTTTTCAATTATGAAATTGTTTTTAAAAAGGACCTAACACATACCAAATAAAAATCGATGTGTTTGGTCTGATGTTGTATGTAGTCTGTTCTTATCATTGTTTATATGTTGTGTGTACTCTGTCCTTATCAATGTTTATATGTTGTTTTTACTCTTGTTCACATATGTTGTGTGTAATCTGCCCATATCAATTTTAGTTAGTTGTGTGTCGCCTGTCTTTATTAATGTTTATATGTTGTGCGTACTCTAGCCCTTACGAATGTTTATATGTTGTGCGTACTCTAGCCCATATGAATGTTGTATATGTTGTGTGTAGGCATACAATCATAAATATGTTCATTCATTTACTCACTGAACCTGTGTATTCAGCCTCCTGATACCCCTCCTTTTCACGTCCCCCCTCCCCTTTTTTTCGCTCCCCCCCTCCCCCGAGTAAACATTGAAATAAAATTCCATGCTGTGCTTGAAGCTTATTAACTGACCTCAAGATACTAAACTATTAAAAAACTGGGACCCCAAACCATAAATTTTGTTTGTTTTAAAATATTTTTTTTATAAATTATAAAAATGGAAGTTAATAATGATACGGATTGCAGTAAAGCTGAAAAAAAAACTGCTCTCCCCCACGGTGATTAAGAGATTAAGTATCCCATGTGTGTGTATCAGCAGCGTGTGTGTGTGTGTGAGCAGTGAATATGTGTGTGTGTGTTAGCAGTGTGAGCAGATATGTCACGGTGCCCTGTCATCTAATCTACATTGAGCCCGCTCAATTTATCGCTTTAATTAATCTTAATCGCAAATCGGCCAAGTAATTTAGCCATTTAATCTTTTTAAAAAATCAGACATTGTGCAACTTCCGGTTTGAAGAGAATTATCTCCCCTTTTTACATTAATTAATAGATAATGTCAGACGCTTACTTCCCCTTCTTTATTCGTGAAAAAAAACACGATCAAGTCGAAAATCAGTTTCACATCAATTTTTACGTTAAAATGTTCCGTCACACGCGAAAATTCGCGTTTTTTGCTGTAATTGGAGAGAAAAATAAATGCGTTATTTCTCGCAAAGAATTTTTTAAACACAGAAGTGCGAACAGTAGCATTCATTCTCATTGTGGTGAATGAGCGAGGTTTGGGTGTGTGTGGGAGGGGGGGGGGGAGGGGGGTGTGGAGGTGGGGGGAGGCAGGCAAGTTCTACTTGACATAATAAACTCAGTTTGGATTGTAGTGTTGTTGCTAAGTTAGATGAACTTATTGTTAGATGTTGGACATTAGGTGTGATCTAGGTGGCGTGTGAAATCTGAAATGGTCTAGGGTTGGTCAAATTATCGATGCATGTTTGTGTTTTTACAATTTATAGATATTAAGAATAAAACAAAAAAAAATGTTTGTTTAAAAAAAAAGTTTTTAATAAATGCAAAAAAAAAAAAGAAGATAAAATAAACTTGCCTTCTACTCGTGTAAATCTAAATAAAGATCACTTTGTTTAATGTCTTCGTTTAAGTGCATTAAAAAGTGTGTTATTTAAAGTTTTAAAAAATTACATGCGTTTTTTAACCCGTGTTTTAGAGTAATTATAGTCAGATACAGAGTTGGAGTTAGTTCAAGGGACTTAACTGTTTGTTGTCTCCCCTTTACCACTCAGCATTACCGCCCCTCTGTTGGAAGATGAGCGTGCAGGGAGATAAACACAAATGCAACTTGCGAACTTTGTTCGAATCCATCAGAGATTAGGTGTGCGGTGAGGTGTAAAATGGTGTGAACATCACTGGGTATTGAAAGGTGTTAATACCTCAGTGTACCGCACATAATGCAGTAAAAGTTTATTTTAACTAATTTTTTAATGACGCTTTAGCAGGAACATACAATAAAAGTCGGATGCAATACAACCACGCAGTTAGTCAGGTAAGGCGTGGGGTCGGTCCAGAACTTAATAGAACACAGGTTTTTATGTTTAAATTAAAAAAACATGTTGTGTAAGTTTCGACGATATTTCTTTTCAACAGGAAGATCATTAAGGCAAGTTCAGAAGCTTTGTCGTTTTTTTTAGCGCAATTTCCATACTGACAATTGCGATGAACTCGTCATTTCTGGATGGATGGATGGATGTGTGTCCGCAGCTTTAAGTCGTATCTCCTCCTCAACGAAGCAATATCGAGGACTAGTTAAGCAAGTTCCGAGGATGATTGTGGGCAAAAAAATTCCCGGAATTCCTTCCTGGATTTCCCGGAAAAGCCAAAAAACCTCGAAAAAAAATGCAGTTTTTGGCCCATATCTCGGCAACCAGACCACTTAGCGACTTGAAACATTTACCAATCGATTCCTGCCATAATTTAGAACAATATTGCCCAAGAAAATTTTCAAAAACATTCTTTCGTTCGGTCACAAAAAATTAATTAATGAAATTGCGCTTAAATTGTCACTAGACTTTTTATTAACTTGTTTTAATCGTGTTATGCGCCGAACCGAGTCTCATGGCTTAACAGCTGTCCACAGACCTATACTTTAAGAACCACTGACGATTTACAGATCTGTACATAAAAATATACATTAAGAACCACTGACGCCGCATGTCATAGCAAAATATGGGTTTGGTTTGATGCTTAAAATGTTTGAACTCTTCTAAACGTGTAGATCAATATGCATTTATTTATTTAGACACCCTACATTTACATATTTAAAAAAAAACAACAACGAGGGGAATGAGTGAACGAAACAAGTGTAAATATTATTTTCCTCGTTTATTTAATCTAGTTTGTTTCGTTGTTCGTTCGGTTCTTCTTCTACCCAGCACAGATTTTAATTTTTTCTCTCCCCATAAGCCAAGCCATGCTGAAAATCTCACACGGATAAAACTAATATTTAATTTGTGTCCCGCTTAATTTATTGTAAGTTGACAAATCATTCAACCCTTGCCCCCCAACAATTTGAAAATGAGAAGAAAAAAAAAACCCCGACAGTATCAAATGAAAACAGGGACAACAACCTGTGCAGACGTCACTCATTGTTTTATCGGGTTGAACGACAACATTCAGGTTGAACGGTTGAACGACAACATTCACTCAACTTGTGTCATCAGATAAACATCCCACGGCGAAAAATCGAATGTAAGGAAATTGGGGGTGGGGGGGGGGGGTATGGGGAAAGGGAAGGGCGGGGTGTATTTTAAAACGGTTCAATTCTTGTTCCTGCTTATACGTCTTCCATAGAAAACTTACGAACCAATTTCACAAGTTGCTTCCCTTGAGACCGCTTGCAACTGTCTACATACGTTGTTGTTTAGGTTATATGGATAGAGATGTTGTTGTTTTATTTATATGGATATAGATGTTGTTATTTAAGTTATAAGTATAGATATGTTGATGTTTAAGTTATATGTAAACATATGTTGATGTTTAAGTTATAAGCATAGAGATGTTGATTTTTAAGTTATATGGATGGTGATGTTGGTGTTTAAGTTATATGGATATAGATGTTGATGTTAGAGGTGACGTGGCTAGCTCAACACGGAGTAGGTGTATTAACAGTGAAACGGATATGTAACCGTCGTATGGAATAGTTTAACATTGGGTTTAACAGAGAAACGGATAGTTAACCGTCGTATTGAATAGTTTAACATTGGATAGTTTAACAGATAGTGGGCATGGCAATTCAACTTATGAGTCTAAAACATTTAATACAAAAATCAAAAGCAGTCAGCTATTTATTTAAGCAAGGCTTACGGTGCAAAATATGTTTATCTAGTAGGCCCTATATGGGTCGTAACAATAATCAGTGATTTTAGGTCTAAAGTAGTGTGGTTATTTTTGGTGTTGGTGTTGATGATAATGATGGTGATAGTGATGGTGATGATGATGATGGTGATGGTGGTGATGGTGGGTATGTAGAATGATTTACATGGATGTTTGGGCAGTGGAAGGTGTGGAGCTTCAGTCAGTGTAAACATCATGAGTATATGTGATGATTGTTCACGTGATTTTATGAATGTTTGCGTTGTATCTGTGGTGGATGTGTGTGGATGGGTGTGTGTGTGTGTGTAACATATATAGTGAGGTAAATTATGGAGTATGTGAGGTGAATTTGAGAGGAATGTGTGTGTATATAGAAACTGTGTGATTTATGTGTGTATGTGATAAAATGGGTTCATATATGCAAGTGGTGTGTGTAAGAGGAATGTGTGTGTAAATGATTATGTGCTGTGAGTGATTTATTCGTGTATGTGAGAAATGGTTCATATATGCGAAGGGTGTGTGAGAGGTCGTATGTGTGAGGTGGATAACAAAATAATTCATCCGGCGTTGAGATATAAAAACATTAATCAGCGGGAGACAGGCGGTAATAAGATAAAAATGGCGAGTTATGTTGTGATGCAGAGAGACTTAAGGATAGGGAGAGAGGGGTAGAGAGAAATAAGGATAAAATTAGGGAGAGACTGTAGGATAGGGAGAGAAGGGCAACGGTGAGAAATAAGGATACAATTTGGGAGAGACTTAAGAATTAAGGAGGCTAAAGCAGTGTTTCTTCCAGACTTTTTCTCCGGGGGGGGGGGGGGGCACTTGATATTTTTTTTTTGGGGGGGGGGGGGGGGGCTAAAGCACTGTGGGAATTGATGACAGAGAGAGACAGAAAGCTCAGGTAACAGAGAGAAGACAGATGACAATGAAGGGGAAGTCAAGATGGATTATTTTAAAACACATTTTTGCTAATCAAAGTTTACAGCCTAAAAAACAATTCGACGGTAAATTTTCGTTAGAACTACAAAGACAAACAACCAATATCTAAGCTAGCGAGATATCGTTAGAGTTGAAGAGTTTTGAAATTATTTGTACACCACAAAACTCACGATTTGGACGTTCATTACAATAATGTGCGACATTAGAAGAGACTAGCTAATGTGGTTTATGAGTGGGGGTTAGAGTGGAAAAGTAGTGGGAAAAGAGCGAGTTTCTGAGTGTGCTAGAAAGTTGATGACACTACTCCAGGTCGATACGTTAAATCGATACTTAAAGTAAATCGCCCCTGTCGAATGTTCCACAAGAGTCGAGGAATAAAATTGATATAAATTTTATTTTATGGAAGGTCACAGTTAAACCATCACTAGGTTTTTTTTTAGCGCAATTTCCATTCTGGAGAATTGCGTTTATTAACTCGTCATTTCTGGGAATGGATGGATGAATGAATGAATGTATGGATGAATGTGTGTCCGGGCTTTAAGTCGTATCTCCTCCTCAACGAAGCAATATCAATGACTAGTTCCAAAAGCAATTATGTTAAGCAAGTTACAAGAATGAGCATAGGCCATAAAAATTCCGGGTTTCTTTCATGTATTTCCCGGAAAAGCTAAAAAACCTCGAAAAAATTCAGTTTTTGGCCCATATCTCGGCAACCAGACCACTTAGCGACTTGAAACATGTACCAATCGATTCCAGCCATAATTTAGAACAATATTGCCGAAGAAAGTTTTCAAAAATATCCTCTCGTTCGGTCACAAATTTTAAAATTACATAAACACCTACAAACCGATCGTTCTTCTAGCTTGAAAGCACCCCAGCATTATACGTCAGAGCTATTTTTAGATAACATAAGGAAATTGCGCATAAATGTCACTAGACTTTTTTAATTAACTTGTTTACGATGTTACGTTAAAATATCTTTAAGTAAGTATTTCATTTCAAGGCAAGTTCAAAACATGTATAACACAAATAATCATGTATTAAATGTAGCGTTGAAAAACAATTTTAAGTATAATACACACACACACACATACACACACATACTGTATATATATATATATATATATATATATATATATATATATATATATATATATTTACTGTATAAATGTATATATTATTCATTCTTTGT
The DNA here is from genome assembly GCF_028476545.2 of Physella acuta. Lineage (NCBI taxonomy): Eukaryota > Metazoa > Mollusca > Gastropoda > Physidae > Physella > Physella acuta. Next base: position 18,111 of record NW_026731947.1, on the reverse strand, counting down.
TGCGTTAAAAAAACAGTAGTAAATCATTTGTTTTAAACCTAAAAATGCATCGGTTAGCATTTTTAGTTTTTTAAAGTCGCAGTTTTAAAATGATTTACAATCTAATAAACTGTAATTAACGCTTTCCATGGCGATTAAAAAAAAAACATTACGTAAAAATTGGTAGCCACAAAATTGGCAGAATTATTTAAATTAAGTGCAAAAAAATGTATAGGAATTGAATTAATTTATATTTGATCAGATGGGCTTTTTTTCAAGCAAGAATTGAGATGTGAATTTGAAAGTTGATTTAAACGTTTATATTAACCAGTTTCAGTATGATTCTTGAAAGGGTTAATGGCCTGCTTAATTTGGTCATTTATCGGATATCTGAATTGATGACAATTGTATTATAAACCATTTTATTTTGTAAATTAAGACCCCCCACCTTAAATATACGAAACCAAATTTACATCCTAATCAAGTTCTAGTTTTATTTCCGCTGTATCAGATATATCTGGTGGTGGTAGTGGTTCTGCTAGTAGTGGTAGTGTTGGTACTGGTTCTTCTGGTGGTAGTGGTCAGATAATGGAGTAATTGAGTTAGTAGGTGTGGTATTGGTGGTAATGGCTCTACTTATGGTACTGGTTCTTCTGCTGGTAGTGGTCATATGATGAAGTGGTGGTAGTATGGTAGTGGCTCTTCTTGTAGTAGTGATTCTATTGGTGGTAGTGGTGGTAGCAGTCTGACTGGTCAGATGATGTAGCAGTGGCAGTGGTTGTAGAGATTCTACTATTGATATTGGTGGTAGTGGTTCAACAGGAGGTAGTGGTAGCAATGGTGGTGCTAGTTTACCGGATCACACAGTGGATCTAGTGGTGCCGGTGGTTCAGCCAGTACGGGCTAGCTGGGACTAGAAACACGACAAATAACAAAACGCTCCGTATGTGTCTAACGACTCGACCACTTAACTATTCGGTCTTTTAGACAATCGCAAACTTTTTGAGCTATAGCAGAAATAAACAACACGAAAATAAACTCATTATCTTTTTAAATATGATGCTAATGCGATAAGTTAAATTAGATAATGTGTGTACCGTAGATTTCGGTAATATCTATCAGACCTTTCATTTCATCAACATTAACCAACGTTCTGGAAGTTTTGATTCGTGGGGGCAATTTGGTTAGAGAACATATTTTTAAATTCCCAGAGCTTCCATTTTCAGCAGGTCTGCGGCCCATTAGAGCCACTCTCTCTGGGGGTGTGGGGTGTTTGGGGCGTGGGGTGTCTGGGGGTGTGGAGTACACGGTGAAGACGAGGGGAAAAAAACTGGCAAATTTGGCGCCTCTTAGCTAATGAAAACAGTTCTGTGGAGCTGAGACGGAGAGCAATTACGTCAACTTAGCGTGATAGACATAATCGTGTTTGTTGATAGACATAATCGTGTTTGTCTTCTGGATCATCTGCTATGTTTGGAGGTGGCGAAAAAACGAACCATTTACGATGGGTTTTGTGTTTTAGTAAACTTTGTCATTTTCAAAATTAAATAGCTTTTTGTGTTTTTTATCATGAAGTTTAAAAAAAAGTTTTTTATAGTTACACATTTTAGTAATTTTATTTATTTAGTGACTTTAAAGGAAGGTGTACCTAAAAGAAGATCTACCTAAAGGAAGATCTACCTAAAGGAAGATCTACCTAAAGGAAGGTATACCTAAAGCAAGATCTACCTAAAGGAAGATCTATCTAAAGGAAGATCTATCTAAAGGAAGATCTACCTAAAGGAAGATCTATCTAAAGGAAGATCTATCTAAAGGAAGATCTACCTAAAGGAAGATCTATCTAAAGGAAGATCTACCTAAAGGAAGATCTATCTAAAGGAAGATCTAAAGAAAGATGTCCTAAGAAATATCTACTAAAAGAAGATGAGTCCAAAGAAAGATAGATCTGTTTAAAGATCTACCCTGAGATATTTGCACAGTAAAAGCTTTGTCTAGAGGAATCATTAACCAGAAACCCTACAACCCTTCACCATTTGGGACCTACTCATATTAACTCGTATTTAGATTCATCAATGTTCCTATTTCTTTATTTTTGTGCCCTTATTAATGTACTGAATGAGATATTTCCCGTCGTAAAAATCTTCTGTTTATTCACTTAGCTATAGGAACACACAATCTATCAATAATCGAAATCAAATTCTGATTTACTTGTATAAAGGTGATCTGCATTAACAGCGAAGCTTTTAGGTAAAGTAACAAACACTTTCTAAAACATATAACGCCATCTTTCAACTTATTTGCATTCACAAATATTTGTATGCGAATGGTGTTAGCGTCCCTAGCTACAAGAGAAATCGTCAGTCAGAAAGTTTAAGATAAAACATCAGTCAGAAAATTTAAGATAAAACATCTTTCAGAATATTGAAGATACACACTCGAGAAGTTTCTCTCGCCTCTCGCACAAAACATTTTCACCCAGTTCAAGATTGGTCCCTTCATTTGAATAGCCGTACACTTTATCTTTGAGCGGATAAAGGATATCTGCTCATTACTCATTCATGAAATTCATTTCCATTAGTCCAGTAGATGTCGCGACGGTCTAATGGGCAGGCATGTTTTAAATACCCTAGACTTGGCCAGATAAAAAAATCTAGTCCTAGGTCAAAGCTCTTAATGTTTACGACCAAATCTGAATATTCCTTTCTTACGTGCCTACTCGTACACGAACATTGTTAAATAAAAAAAAATAAATTTGAATAAAAAGTTTCAAATTCAATACTTTAAAAGATCAATCATCAATAATCAATTTGTTGCTTCCCACCCGTCATTTAAACTGTAAATAACATATTTTGAAGAAAAAAAAAACACTTAAATTTAACCGATTTTATTTAATGAGAAAACAACAATTAAAAAATTACTTTAAATTTTATTATTTTCTGGGAAAAAAAATCCCAATTTAATTTATTTAATGCGCTAATAGATTCATAGATACGGTCCGATGTCAAGTTTTTATTCCCCGGGAAAACAAAAACAACAACCGTTCTCCGTCCACCGCCCACGAAACAAACTTGATCAACCATAGACTTTTGACACCCCGATGACGTCCCCTGGTGAGAAGATTGTCTGTCCTTGATGTCATCCCCCCGTCCAAGACGTCAGTTCTCAACAGGACACCGCTCTTAGATGATTAAAGTTTCTATTACATTAGTTGCCTCCCATCATAAGCTCGTAAAGGGAAGGGGAAACCGATTATCTTCTCCTGATGATTCATCTCATTTTACAATTATTGATATTAAAAGGCCAAATATTAATTTATTTTAAAAATTATGTACCATGAAATTAGTAGGCATTACTTTAACACGATTTAAGATTTGGCAGGACTGGTATTCGAACTCGGGACCTTATTGTGCGTTTGTATAGCTTTTGTGAAGTTCAAACTGCCACAAGTGACAAGATCTAGTAGCACACATTGCAAATATTGACTGACTAAATTAGTCGCATATCAATGACAGTCCGAGGCACACATTGCAAATATTGACTGACTAAATTAGTCGCATATCAATGACAGCCAGAAGCACACATTGCAAATGTTGACTGACTAAATTAGTCGCATATCAATGGCAGTCAGACACAAGTCACATCAATGCTGTGTTCATTTGCTGACATCTAACTAGTTTCCTTGGGCAAATAGCAGCACAATCTTCCAGTAATGAGACACTTGCATGGAAGAACGCTCATGGTAAAAATAGAGGGGAAATTACCGTAATCCAATTAAAAGTTGTGTAATGTATGCTCAACATCTGCTTTGTGAAGACCTGTCGGCACAATAAATAACAATAAACATGCCGGCATGAAATACAGCAATTTATGATACATATTGCAAGAAGACGAATAAAGTTCTTGATGAATGTGATATCTACAACATGCCGCATTAATGGAATATGGGCATGTTTGATGTAGAATAGCAATAATTATGTAAAGCTATCATGCTACACGACAAAAAGCTACAAAAATAACTTGTTTAACTTTAAACACGGTTGCTAAACTGAGAAATATATTGTTTATAATCTTTATATCGCTCTACGCTAATTTCGCTTGTTTCAAAAAGATGGTTAACTTTTAACAATTATTTCATTATCAAAATCATAACATGTTTTGTTATTTGCAGTATTTTCGGGCAAACAGCTTTCAAGCAAGTGGCTTTCAGAAAAGTGTCGTATTCGAATAATCGTTCATTTGGGTAATCGTCCCATTAAGGCGAAATTCAATCTGGCTAACGTTTCATTGGTGCAAATGTCCATTCGGTAAAACGGCGTTAAAAAAAACAAAACAAATTGGGGCAAGTGTCTTTAGGGCATTCCTCACAGACTTATATGAAGGTGGTCAGAAAAGCTAAGGCTGAGTAGAAGAATTAGTGCTCACAATGATAGAAATGTGTAGCAAATCCTCACCGTTGAAGTCACACAGAAACATGTACAGCTTCTAGAGAAGGTTGACTTAAGGACTAGCGGGGGTTTATCTCAAATCAAATTTGGGGTAATCGAATGAAACGAGAGACGACCGCGGCCATTTTGTTGGTGCCCTCTTCCGGGAGGGTCAGCAGGAGAGGTGATGGTCAGATGCGGAGAGAAAGTAATGAAAGATAAGAGATAGGGGGGGGGGGGGAGAGAAAATAAGGAACACTCAGCTTGAATTAAGGTAATGTGTCTGACAGGGGGAGGGGGTGATGGGGAGATAGAGAGAGGTAGGGGGAGACAGTTACACTCTCATGAGGCGCTCTGAGATGGGGGGGGGGGGGGGAGGGAAGGGCGCGTTCATTCATCTTATCCAAGGGAGAAAACTTGATAATCTTGGCATCGGATTAACCAAGTAACGAAGAAAGAGCGGTATACAAAAATGCCATGTTTTAAGTAAAAGAAAAATATTTTTTTAAAAGAAATTTTGAAACTGTTAAGGTCACAGGCGTTGGGGATCTTGACTTGGGCGGGGGGAGGGGGGGGGTGGGGGGGGGGGGGGGAAGGGGGAGAGAGGGACAGCACCAGGGGCTGAGAACACTGAAGAATGTTCGAGAAAATTGATGAATGACGTTAATGATATAATTATCAGGGATAAGGAGGGAGTGGCCACGAGTTGATCCGACTTAGCAAATGAGGGCTGATCACTTCGGTATGAGCACTCGTCCACGTGAAGTTCGCTTTTAATTTAGCCTGGAATTGGGTTATATTTTTAGTATAGAGAAGTGCGATGGAATTTCGATAACTGATGTTGTATAATTGATACAATTTACCGGAGTGAGTGCTTGATACGGTCTGGGAAGTGGGTTGAGACAATCAAATATTGTTGACTTATATCTATCATCCTTAGCAGTGTTTTTTTTCAATACTTTTTTCTCCAGGTAGGGGGGAGGGGCACTTGATATCTCCGGGGGGGGGGGGGGGGCAGTGGTATAAGTATATATTTTCTGTATAAATTCCATTTCGTTCGGGGGGGGGGGGGGCGGTAGATTTTCTTCCGGGGGGCAAAGACCCTCCCGAAGAGATGCCTGGAAGAACTTTGATTCTTAGACCATCTAATATTTTTAGTCATCTTGTTTTAGAAAATCTAGTATTGGTAACATTTAGTTTTCAGACTATCCAATATTATTATCGTCTAGTTTTAGACCATCTAGTACTTGTATCATCTAGTTTTAGACCATCTAGTATTGATATCGTCTAGTTTTAGACCATCTAGTACTTGTATCATCTAGTTTTAGACCATCTAGTATTGATATCGTCTAGTTTTAGACCATCTAGTACTTGTATCATCTAGTTTTAGACCATCTAGTATTGATATCGTCTAGTTTTAGACCATCTAGTACTTGTATCATCTAGTTTTAGACCATCTAGTATTGATATCGTCTAGTTTTAGACCATCTAGTACTTGTATCATCTAGTTTTAGACCATCTAGTACTTGTATCATCTAGTTTTAGACCATCTAGTACTTGTATCATCTAGTTTTAGACCATCTAGTATTGATATCGTCTAGTTTTAGACCATCTAGTACTTGTATCATCTAGTTTTAGACCATCTAGTACTTGTATCATCTAGTTTTAGACCATCTAGTACTTGTATCATCTAGTTTTAGACCATCTAGTATTGATATCATCATATCGAGATGTTGAGACCATTCAGTGTTCTCTTTATCTTGCCTTCAGATTTTCCATGATAGACAAAGGGACTTCCACACATTTACCCGTCGCGGACTGGTTTTGTATGTGGTTGTAGGTGTGCTTGTGTGTGTGTGTGTGTGTATGCGTGTGTGTGTGTGTATGTGTGTGTGTATGTGTGTGTATGCGGGGGAGGCGGTAGGGAAATGTTTTTATGTGATGTTCGTTAATGTAAATGTAGTATTTTTTAATATGCATGTGATGTTTGTTAATGTGATGGCTGTTTCTGTGTTTCTGGTGTATTTTATGTATATGTTGTGGTTAAATACATGCGACTGTATTTTGGTGTGTGTGGGGCGAGTTCATGTGTTCATTTTTTTAGGCGTGGGCGTTTTGTTTAGTGTGCTGCCGCCTGTGTGAGTGTGTCTACTTGAGTGAGTGAGTGTGAGTGAGTGTGAGTGTTTCTGTGTGAGTGTGTCTGCGTGAGTAAGTGAGTGTGAGTGAGTGTATCTGTGTGAGTGTGCATGTGTGAGTGTGTGGGTGTATCTATCTCAATGAGAGTGTGCAGCAGAAAAGGCATCAACTGTTTTTACGTTGTGAAATCAATTTTTTTTCTCTAATGATCGATAATGACATTCACACAATCAAGCCGACGTTGACAAAATATCCGCACGGAAAAAAAACTAATTCTTTTTTAAATTGAATTGGCGCATTTAAAATTTGGTTGCTATTTTTAAAAGTAAAAATTCGCCAACTGGAAATTGACATCGTGATCTTAGCTTGTGAGTTGGATCAGCATTGTTATAACCGAATACATAAAGTATGATGAAGGGACGGTCGGATGGTAGAGTCAACGCCTGCTAACCCAACGTTTTCGAGTTCGGATCCCGGGCTAGAGTCTATAGGACGTCCCTGCGTCTGGGCATAGTGTTGACCACGTTATTCTCCCATTGAAACAGATCAGCTCTACTTCATCTGCCCATGCGGTTTGGGATCGAACGGGAAAAACATGTGATAAGTGATGAAGGAATGAAGAAAATGTATGTCGAGAATATTTTTACGCTTGTAATTAAACGTAGATGGCTATAAAAGAAGATGGCTATAAACGAAGATGCCTATAAACGAAAATGCCTATAAACGAAGATGACTATAAAAGAAGGTGTCTATAAACGAAGATGTCTATAAACGAAAATGCCTATAAACGAAGATGCCTATAAACGAAGATGTCTATAAACGAAAATGCCTATAAACGAAGATGTCTATAAAAGAAAATGCCTATAAACGAAGATGTCTATAAACTAAGATGTCTATAAACAAACCATATGGGCGATCAAGTAACCATGGAAACCTTTCTTGGCGAAAGATGGAAGTAAAACGTATAGAAAACTGACCATCAATAGTTTCTGTTGATTCATCGACCCTAGTGTGTGCTGGATACGCCCCCCCCCCCCCGCCCTTCCTGACTTACCTATCTACGGTCAACCTATTCTTCCCATCAGTTATTTAATAAATAAAATCTATTAAACTCATATAAGCTGTACGAAACAGAAGTCGCAACTGCATGTATTTTACTACTGGGCTTGTAAGCATGGAGAGATTGGAATGGGCAACCCATCAATATATAATATCGACTGCTTCGTTCTTGATATACAATGTTGGGGGGGGGGGGATCACACTACATTGCTGACGAACTCCGCCGCCGTCTCCAGATTTGCAAGATCTCCATTTACTTATTTTACAATTAAACATTTTCAATGAATGTTTAATGTTGGGGGCTTGAGCTGCTCTGGGCGCCTAAATCCTGAGCGCCCCGAGCCCGCAATTCTTTACACCCTAATCTTTCTACGTCATAGGGTGTTGTAGAGGCTTCGTAGTCCCCCTTCCCCCCCACTCCCAAAAAAAACACCCCCAAAAAAAAACAATAAGTGTTGTTATTTTCATCCATCTTCAATTACAAAAATCAGTTTTCTGAAAAAGTTTTGATGATACTTGGTGAATATTTGATGAATATTTGATGAATATTAGATGTTTATTTGATGTTTATTTGATGATTATTTTATCTTCTACAGAGAGCGACACGACTGATACAACAGAGAAACAACAAAAACAAAACAAGACAAGGTAAGCAACTCTTGGTAATAAAAAATCTATTTCTAAAATTGGGAAATTCCTTGGCCTTCATTTGGCTAATGGTTTGCGCGAAATGACGTGACGTCACGCATACACCACCGGTAGTACTAATGTCCTACACAGTAGGTCTAGTTATTTTTTGGTCTAACATTTTAGAAAGATGTTGTTTTATAAACAAAATTTGATCCGATGATGTCTAGATTTCAATCTTTGATGCTGCAAATCGTACAGAACATAAATTATGAAATTGAAGTTGGTACCTTGATGTCTTATAGGATGGATGTTTTATTTGATTAAATTTGTAAATTATGTTTGTGTTCTTATTTACTGAGATCAGTCAAACACATACACCCACGAGTGATAAAGTTTTCTTAAAATGATTCTTAAAGTACAGGGAAAGATTGAGAAGTAAGTAGGTCTAGATATTTTTCACACAAGTTTATAACGAGCATTTTAAAAAAGTGGAAAAATATGAACGTTTGATATAAATTATTGTTTATCTTATGATTAAAAACAATTACTGTTCTTATATTTTGTATGTATTTAGGATTTTAATACTTTGCTATTGACCGCTGTATTCAGAGGGTTTCCTAGGATGAGCACCGCCCCCCCTCCCCCCCCCCCCCCCCCCAAAAAAAAAAAACTTTTTTTTCCACCAGATCTCAAGTTTTCAGCTAGTCTTTTAGCTTCTTATCTCCGTGTGGTGAATGGTGTAGTCGTTAATCTTTTAGCTCCTAATCCCCGTGTCGTGATTGTTGTGCTAATCTCCGTGTGGTGAATTTTGTGCTAATCCCCGTGTGGTAAATGTTGTGGACGTTAATCTTTTAGCGTCTTATCTCCGTGTCGTGATTGTTGTGCTAATCTCCGTGTGGTGAATTTTGTGCTAATCCCCGTGTGGTAAATGTTGTGGACGTTAATCTTTTAGCGTTTTATCTCCGTGTCGTGATTGTTGTGCTAATCTCCGTGTGGTGAATTTTGTGCTAATCCCCGTGTGGTAAATGTTGTGGACGTTAATCTTTTAGCGTCTTATCTCCGTGTCGTGATTGTTGTGCTAATCTCCGTGTGGTGAATGGTGTAGTCGTTAATCTTTTATCGGCTAATCCCCGTGTCGTGAATGTTGTGCTAATCTCCGTGTGGTAAATGTTGCGGACGTTAATCTTTTAGCGGCTAATCTCCGTGTGGTGAATGGTGTGCTAATCTCCGTGTAGTGTTGTTTTTAGTTCCTGAAGCATTTCTCACCGTCCCAAATCTTAATCTACTTGCTGGCCTTTGTATGTTACATCTTACCGTCTTTACCCTAAGTTGTGTTCATGCTTTTAGCCCACAAGGTTCCAACATACTGTTGACATACGCCGTTCTCATACACAAATGCTTTTACAGCTGACCAGTTTACACCGAAATTAACCTTAATGTCATTACAACATAAATAATTGAATGTCGCTAAAGTACTTGATTAAATTGATGACTGACACCACCAAACCAGAATATGTGTATAGATAAAATATTTTTAATAAATAATTTAAAAGTTAACTAATTTATAGTTTATATTTTCTTTTTTTTGTTTAAATAAAAACATTGCCGACATTTGTACGAGAATATTTATAACATAACTATTATATTATTATTTTACCAATAACTAATATTTAACTTTATTATGTGATCAAGTTGCCGTTTGGCCATGACGCAGTATTTAATTGGAAACACAAACATACACAAATGTTGTCTCCCCTTACTGTCAGCACGTCCGTCAAGTTTACCCAGGAATTATGGTCTACCGTCGGCCGGAACTTGTTTGATCTTCGGGTATCGGCTTTCAGCGCCGCCGCTTCTGCGGTCACGTGCCTATGTCATCTTACGTTTCGTTTCTTTTTCCGTCGGCGGAAGAAGTTTTTAATTTTATAACGACATTAAAATTAATCCTTCTGTACCCGCCGCCTTTTAAAGCTGTGTTTAGGAAGCGAGTGTGGAATAAAGAGGATTATTTATTTTACTGCTGTATTCTGAGATTGAACATCAAAAGACGTTAATTAAATATGCTATGCGTTGGACGTTTTAAATCCTGTTTAACTTAACATTTAGTTGATACAAAAATAGTTTTAGATTTGATGAGTGGAGGGTGGAATGATTGAGTAGATAAAGTAGAGTGCGACTGTTTCTGTGGACGCGACTTATAACGATGTTGTGTGGCGACTACTGTTGACCAACTTGTCTAAAGTTTACCAATAGTGTTGGGGTTGATTCAGACATATAGTGTTGTACATTCTAGAAGACAGCATGACCGGCAAAAAGACAATATGACCGGCACACAGACAACAAGACCGGCACACACAGTCAACAAGACCGGCACACAAACAAA